>NW_020837969.1:23874908-23899544 GCF_003676395.1 Aethalodelphis obliquidens | reverse complement strand
TCAAAGGTACTGTGGTTTCTAACCTGACTACACATCAGAATAACCTGTGAAAAAAACTACAGATGCCACAGCCTCGAGCCAGGTGCATTAAATCACAATTTTCAAGATTTGAGGATCTGACATTCTTCTAAAGTTTGAAAGGTGATTCTCATGAACAACAAGGGTAGAGAACCACTACACTGACTTAATTTAGATTCAGAATATGAAAAAGAGGAAATGATAATTTCACAGAATCTAAGATTCAATATTTATTCAACAATACATTTAAATGCCTACTATGTGCCAGGCACTGCACTTGGGAAATATAAAGAAATAACAATGGCATTTTTCTCTGAAAAGCTTACAGTCTAGCAGAAGAAAACAGATATATAGACAGGTCATTACAATGCAGGACCCTAACTTCTATGGCAGAGCGAATTACAGGATACTTTGGGAAAGGACAGGAGAGACACCACGTTGAAGAGGCAGAAATTTCCTGGAGGAGATAAGGTTTGAAATAAACTTTAAGTAACATCCGGTATCCATTCATAAGCTTAACTTTAAAGAATATCTCAATTTAATAAATACTTATAAAGATTCTATCATACCACTTACCAATATTAGCCTGCAGTTGCTGGAGTAGGCCCAAGTTACTTGAACAGAATTCTGGAGTTATGTACACAATCCGGTATTTGCCTCTGTAAAAACAAACAAAGAAACAGGAAAGGAAATATAAAAACAATCACCCAATGAATACAACTGAAAACCGTAACACCTGATAATTTTTTAAATAGTATATTATGCCACTTATTAAAAACAAAATGAATGTTATATGTGTGTAGAGATGCACATCTTCTGGTTCTTTGATTTCACTTCAATGCATCAAAACAAACGTGGGCAATACCAGCCAGGAAGTACTCAGCATAAGGTGCCATTAGAAGCCAGATTCTGATTTCCAGCAGTCTAGCCCCAAAACTACAGTGGCTTGAGTTAAATGATCGAGCCTAGAGTAAACCTTTTTCATGTGTTAGCAATCCACCCATTATCCTACCCTTGACCCCCATCTCCATGATTAAATCCATAGCACCCATGGTTCTCCTGTGTACTCTGCTGTCTTGCCTACATCTTCTCGGGCCAGGGACAGACAGCATATGAAAGTCAAGTCAGTTAGGCTCTGTCCTAGAATTTGGGGGTCTAACCAAGAAACAACCACTCAGTCTCCAAGTGTCAAGACCTGTAACGTGTTAAAAGAAACAAAAAGAAGCTGCAGAGCAATCTATTTTGTAACTAGAAAAGCAGAGAATGCTCACCTCCTCAGAGAGAAGAATGAGGAATACACACAGAGGCTATGGATAAAAAGAAAGCCCTACTGTATTTTTAATACCCATTCCAGTCTCTTCCTGAGGGCTGGCTAATTTCTTTTCAGAGGGATCCACAAGACATTCCTGTATCCTTAATATAAAATTCAGTATTTGCTTAAACTAGTGTGACTGATTTCCATTCTGGGCAGATAGAATCCTAATTAAGACAATGTCTGCAATAAAGGTTAGGGCTAGGGCAAAATATGTATAGAGTCTCTTTTCCATTCTACCAAATGAAGACATAGACCAAATTAAATAAAATGAAACAATGTTCTATATGAAAAGTCTATGAAATATTTAATCTACTGTGTGCTAGGCATGGTGCTTTCACTAGGAATTGGAACAAAACAATTAAGAACAGAACAGATATGCTTTTAATCTCATGAAATTAACTCAGTCTAGTTAACACAGGAAACCGTATAAATAATCAGTTCTGACGCCAGACTATTCAGGTTTGAATCTCAGTTCTACCTCTTACAAGCTAAGTGATCTTAGACAAGTACTTAACTTCGCTGTGCCTCAGTTTCTTCAGTGTGCCTCAGTTTCTTCAGTGTAAAACATTGATAAGAATTATAAAGACAGCTAATTCTTAGATATCTAGATTCAAGGTAAACCCAATCAAATCCCAGCTGGCATTTTAGTTGAAAAGGTGATATTGAAATACTTATGGAAATACAAAGAACCCAGAATAGACCAAAAACAAAAAAAAATTTTGAAAGAACAAACGTGGAAGACTTGTACTACCTATTTCAAGGCTTATTACAAAGCTATAGTACTCAAGACACCAATCCAGGCAAACAGATTGATAGAACAGAAAATAAAGAGTGTAGCAATAAACCGACATATATTTAGTCAATTTATTTTTCACAAAGGTGCAAAAGAAATACAGTGCAGAAAGGACAGTCTTTTCAACAAATGGAGCTGGAAGAAATGGATATGCCTATGCAAAAAAAAAAAAAGAACTGTAATCAATACCTGGTACAATATACAAAATGTACACAAAATGGGTCATAGATCTAAATGTAAAACATAAAACTGGGCTTCCCTGGTGGTGCAGTGGTTGAGAGTCCGCCTGCCGATGCAGGGGACACGGGTTCGTGCACCGGTCGGGGAAGATCCCACATGCCACGGAGCGGCTGGGCCCGTAAGCCATGGCCGCTGAGCCTGCGCGTCCGGAGCCTGTGCTCCGCAACGGGAGAGGCCACAGCAGTGAGAGGCCCACGTATCGCAAAAAATAAAAATAAAAAAAATAAAACTATAACATTTTTAGAAGGAAATAAAAAAGAAAATATTTGTGATCATGAGTGAGGCACCAAAAAGCAAAAGCAAAATCCATAAAACAACAAATTGACAAACTGGACGTTATAAAAATGAAAAAGTGATGCTCTTTAAAGGAACTGTTAAGAGAATGAAAAGAGAAATCATAAACTAAGAGATGTTTGACAACCATATACCAAATGAAGGATTTATATTCAGAAGATATAAATGACTATCAAAATTCATAAGAAAAAAACAAAAATAAGGAATAGGCAAAAGATGTAAATAAACACTTCCTCAAAGAAATAAGTATATGAAAAGATGCTCAACATCATTAGTCATTAAGGAAATGCAAATTAAAAACACACTGACATCCTATTAGAATGGCTAAAATTAAAGACTGGCCATATCAAGTGATGGCAGAGATGAGGAGGAATTGGAACTCTAAGACACTGCTGGTGGGAATGTGAAACAGTACAACCACTCTCAAAAACATCTGGCAGTTTCTCAAAAAGTTAACACAGAATTATCATATGACTCAGCAATCCTACTCCTAGGCATGTACACAGAAGAACTGAAAACATATGTTCCCATAAAAACTTACACACAAATATTCATAGTACCATTATTCATAACAGCCAAAAAGTAGAAACAACCTAAATGTCCAGCACTGATGAATGAATATATAAAATATGAAATGTCCATACAATGGAATATTATTCATCCACAAAAAGAAATGAAGTACTGATAACATTACACTAAGTGAAAGAAGCCAGACACATTAAGGCCACATCCTGTATGAGCCCATTTATATGAAATGTCCAAAATAGGCAAATCATTGAGACAGAAAGATTAGTGATGGGAAGGAAGTGAAGGAGGGGACAATAGGGAGTGACTCCTTCATGACATGGAGGTTTTGGGGGTGGGTTCTGAAAATGTTCTGGAATTAGATAGTGGTGATGGTTGTACAACACTGTGAATGTATTAAAAGCCACTGAACTGTACACTTTGAAAATAATTAAAATGGTGAATATTATATTATGTAGATTTACCTCAATTAGAATAAAAAGGTTAAACATATATCCACTACGTGACCCAGTCATTCCACTCCTTGGTTTATACCAATGACATGAGAATATATGTCCGTACAAAAATTTGTATACACTGGGACTTCCCTGGTGGCACAGTGGTTAAAAATCCGTCTGCCAATGCAGGGGGCACGGGTTTGAGCCCTGGTCCGAGAAGATCCCACATGCCGCGGAGCAACTAAGTCCGTGCGCCACAACTACTGAGCCTGAGCTCTAGAGCCTGCAAGCCACAACTACTGAGACCACGTCCCACAACTACTGAAGCCCATGCACCTAGAGCCTGTGCTTCTGAACAAGAGAAGCCACCACAATGAGAAGCCTGCGCACCAAAACGAAGAGTAGCCCCCGCTCACCACAACTAGAGAAAGCCCGTGCACAGCAACAAAGACCCAACGCAGCCAAAAATAAAATTAAAAATAAAAAGAAAGAAATAAAATAAGGGCTTCCCTGGTGGCGGCGCAGTGGTTGAGAGTCCGCCTGCCGACACAGGGGACGCAGGTTCATGCCCCGGTCCAGGAAGATCCCACATGCCGTGGAGCGGCTGGGCCCGTGAGCCATGGCCGCTGAGCCTGCTCGTCCGGAGCCTGTGCTCCACAACGGGAGAGGCCAGAGCAGTGAGAGGCCCACATACCGCAAAAAAAAAAGAAATAAAATAAAAAGATATATAGGAATGTTCATAGCAGATTTATTAGTAATTTTCCAAAATTAGAAGCAGCTTAAGTGTCCATCAATAAGGAAATGAAAACACAACTGTGGTAATTTCATATAATAAAATACCACTGATTTTTTTTTTAACTACTGATACATGCAAGAACAAGGGGAACTGTCAAAACATGATGCTGAAGGAAAGAAATCTTAAAAGAGTTCACATTGTATGACTTCATTTATATGAAGTTCTATAACAGACAAAACAAAAGCATTGTAGAAAAACTTAAAACACTGGTTCACTTTAGGATGGTGAATAGAAGGACAGACTGGGATGGAACATGAAGGAACTCTCTGGAGTAACAGTAATATTCTACATCTGGCTAAAAGTTTAGGTTACATATTTGTATGCATTTATTAAAACTCAGTAAATGTATGTGAATCTGTATTAATATATATGCATATACATGTTAATACATATATACACACACTTCTGTGTGCCTGAGACATTATTCTTGTTAGGAATTATGTCATGACAGGATTGGTGGGGTAAGAGACCTAGAAACCAGTCCCCACTCAGCCATTAATTCATTAGGTGACTTTGGGCAAATTCTTTTCTCCAGGCCTCAGTTTCCTCATATGTGAAATGAGACAATACTAGATACTCTCCAAGTTCTCTTCCAAAACAAAATTTTACAATTCTATCATAATAATGCTAGCCTTCCAGTCCAAGAACTGAACATAACAGATTTCTTTGAGTTTGAAAGATTTTAAAATTAACAGTTCCATAAATATACTATAAAAAGGAAGTATATTTTTAAATTATGGATATTTTGCCCATGCATTAAATAAAAATTTTTTGTGTACAAAATTTTCCCACATACCACAGACACTTGACCACACGATCAGAAATCATATAAATTACTTACAATTTAATATCCTCTAGAACATTTTTTGACTGTGCTGATCCAAGAAAGCAAGCTGGAATGTTGGACATTCTGTAAGAAGAAAAACAAATATTCTGGAACCATGTGCACACTACAAATATCAACTTCATTTTTAAGTGAGAAAGAACAAAGAAATATAATGATGTACATCCTTCTTCTTTGCAATCTCTTTTTGTAACTCACTAATTTGATAAATAAATTCCTTCAAAGGCTGTATTAGAAGACAGGCTGTTAAAGTGGGTTTCCCAAAAAGATTGCAGGCTCAGATGAAAGAAATTAAAAATTTTTCACAACTAAAAACTACACTTCCATGTATATACTTCACACTAGGCTAAAGAAGGGTAACCAAAAGAGAAAAGAATTTTGTGATATGTAGTGTAAACTGGCATAAAATTTGCTTTTTAAAAATTTTTTTCAGGGCCATCTGGCAGCCTTGGATTACAGAGAACTCAAGAAAGTATACAAGCTCTTCCACTAAAGTGTCATTTATTACTAATAAAGACAAAGCAACACTTTTAGCAATGCGTTACTGCGAACTAGATTTTAACATACATGATAAATCAAATATTTCCTTCACAGGAAGAAAAAAAAAGGGTGGTAATGTGGCAATGAAAGCATTACTCACTCAAGCTGGAGCACCTGGTCTTCCATCAAAGAAATAAGGGGAGAGATGACAAGGCCAATCCCGCCTACATAAACAGGTGGATACTGGAAGCACAAACTCTTTCCATACCCTTAAAATAAAAATAATACATTCAGACAAATAAAACTAAATCCTTAGTACTTTGATTTCTTTTTACGATATACTTGTATGAGATGAACAGTCACTACTAATGTGCTACCTTCCTAAGAGTTAATTCATGCATAAATTTGAGCATCTACCCTCAGCTCACTCTCTTCTATATTTCACACCATTTGTATACATATTTGTATTTTGAGAGTTTGCGGAAAGACTAAGCATGTCAAAACCTTGAAGTTCTATTTTTTAAAGGATTAGATTATTTGCTTAAGTACAACTTACCAGTTGCCATGACAACAACATTATCTCTTCTTTCTTCCAATACAGAATGAATCACTTTCCACTGAACCCTGGAGGATGAAAAGCAAAAAGCTGCTCTGTTTTACTAACAAGAAACCCAAGGGACAAGTTGAAATCCATTTAATTTTTTCACTTCCTCCAGAATTTTGTTTACATTTTTGAGCTTCAATAAAAATATAAGAACGCTGGAACTGGAAAACAAAAGCCCCATTTGACCAACCTCCCATTCAAGCTGACTGAACAACTAGGACTTCTGTTCATATGTGTATTAAATTTTATTACATATAGCTAAAGTATAACATAAATTCCAGCTTCATCCTAGATATCCAACAGAGTCACTGATTTAAAATAAATAAGAGAAATGCTCTAGGTGAAAAGCTTGACTAAGAAGGGAAATGAGGGAACTTTCTGGAGTGATTGTAATGTTCCATATTTTTAAAAGGGTTTAGGTTACATGTACACTTAAGATTTGCAAATGTTAAACACCTAAGGTTTACCATTTCTTTGTATGTAAATTTTAGCTCAAAAGTTTAAAAATTAAATAAATAAATAAATATTTAACCATAGTTAATGATTTACATGCTAAAGTAATTAGGGGGAAGTGTAAGGATGTCTACAGTTTACCTTGAGATGCATTTTAAAAATTGAATGGATTAAAAAGTGGAGAGAAAATCAATATATAATAAAGCAAGTATAATAAAATGTTAACAGTGAATTAATGGTGAATATACAGGCATTCATAGTAAAATAAAAACCAACTCTAACCTATCTTGAAATTTCTTTTAATAAAATGTTGAGGGAAAAATCAACTGGAAAGGTGATCTTAAATTCACTGATATGTACACTTATGTGCATTTTTCTATGTGTAGGACATAGTTTAATTTTTTTTTTATGTTTTAAGATCAAAAGGAAAAATGAAAGAAATGCTTCCATGGATTAAATTTTAAATTCCCAAAATAGAAAAAATACAGTCTAGAGTTTTACATTCTTATTAGTTTTATTCAACTTTACTTGTTCTTCATCTCATTTGTATTCCTCTCATTTTAATACTTATAAATGTGCCCCCTTGGATGTAAATACCTTTGAATATGTTAAAACTGATATGATTATCACTGTTTTTCAAACTACTGTCTAACGAATTTCTATTACAACAACATGCTTTGGACAATGAGATGCACAGACAGGCACACAGATACATATATAATAAAATACAAGTCAGCATTAAATTAATTTATTAATGTCTCTACCCAGAACTCTCTATAGTAAGGAAAACCATTTTCCCCACTTATAAAAACAATCTGCAGATATGAATTTTACATAAATATTACTTCAAAATAATTCTGTAGTCACTTAGAAAAAATACAGTATGGCATGTATAAACTATAATGAAGTTGTGCTTTTACTGTTAAATGGATGGATTATTTGCCTTTTTTCCTTTGTGAAGAAAACAGTAAATATGCAACTTAATTAACTGAGATTATACTCACGGCTTAAAACTAGAATGGCCAAAGTAGGTCTTGAGGCAATTAATTTGCTTTGCAGTAGGTCCTGGTAACCAACAGTCTTAAAATAAAACGGACATTTACATTAAAATAGAAGTACACAAAGTGAGAGGGAGTAAGTTTTATTTCACTGACTTCTTTTAAAGAATATAGTGGTAGGTACCAAAGGTCACTGTTGTCTTTTAAATCCACCCAATTTTGTCCTCTGGGTACCAGTCATGACTCCAGGTAAACCCTTTGATTAGTTACCTAATACTAAGGATTAGAACTTTGTTGTGATTCAGTTTGCCAGCCCCGTAAAAAAACAATGTTTTGGAATTTGCTATACTTTCAAAAACTAACATTTAGAGCCAACAAGGGCAAGTAAAATGCCAATCCAAATTTTATAATATAACCAACTTCCAAGCAATAGTAAGCAGAAATCACATTACTGTCACAAATAAAATCTATAGATAAAACAAGATCTTCATTTTAATTACCATTCCACCAAATCTTTGACCAAAATTCCAACTGCATAGCAGAATGGAATGACATTAATTTCACCCCACTGATTTTCATTTTTTCCTCAGGTTAAAGGGTTCATGGGGGCCGAGAAAGAGCAAAGCAAAGAGTCAAGATAATTCATTTCTAAACAAATGAATATTTGTCCATATTTAATACAAGAAAACATAGGAAAAAAACTTTTTTAACATTTTCATGTATTTCCATCTACAAAATTATTTTAAATTTTCCACATTTTAACATTGATGAAATCTAGCTTTAAGGAGTTCTACTCTATGAGAAGACACCCACACCTTGTCATAATGAGTATCATATCACTTAAATGACAGAAGATTCACTTAGTGGATTCTTTACTAGAGTTTGCATATACAAGATGAAAATTAGTCCATTTTGCTATTTGACACTGTGTCATTTATTTTAAGTAATAAGCTCCTGAAGGACAGACACTGTGTACCTATGCCATTTACAATAATGTTTAATATAATTAATTAATTTACGATTTCTTATTAATGATTTTTTATGATTTTGACAAACAAAATATAAAATTTAGGATGAAAAGTTTCACATCACCATGTTCACCAAATGACACAACACTTCTATTACTTTACTCTTCTAAATAGTAACACTGTGCTTTATGAAGACCAAAGCACTAAGGGATTTAATGACAAGTTTCTAGGACCTAATTAACTACATGCCACAAAATCATTGACCTCCAAAATGTTTAAAACCTGGACCCTAAATTAAAATCAGTGGTAGGTATCAGAGATGAGTCGTTTCAAACATATTACAGTGCTTACCTTCATCAACAACTTCTTCCTCTTCAATGGCTTCATTCTCATCTTCATCATCTTCTTCAGAAGGAAGACCCAGATTTCTTTCCATTTCTATGCATTTTGAATGATTTGGATCTACTGTGCTACTATTTAGGTTTTCTAAAGACTGAACGTTTAAAAGAATTTTTAAAAGCAAAATCATTGACAGTGTTGTATCTTTTTCAGCGAACACAAAAGGAGTATTATTAACAGAGCCTACAATTTAGTTCAAAGCTGGCAGATGTGCAAGCAATACCACAAAAGAACATGTGTGCTCCAGTTTAAATATGTGCTCAAGAATGGTTTCTAAGGCACAAGGCCAAAGAGGAATACTGCCAGCATAAACAGGGTTCATTAATACCATATAATGAACTGCCCCCAGGGAAAGTTACCATAAATTTTGAATTTAGATTATTTAAAACATTTTTTTCTTTATCATATTTCAATGCTTTCAATTCTGAAGTGGTAAATGTGGGTTTTAATGTTATTTTTGTAATGAGTTTCTCTATATCATGTGTCAGTCACATTCTTTTTGAGTAAGCGTAAGGTTTAAACTATAAGCAAACAATAAATGTGTTTTTGGAGTTGTCAAAACAACAACAAAAGACAGATAATTTTAGGAAAGGAATATTACAAATGTGAAATGAAGTTTATTTGTTTTCATTTTGGCTTGATATCTGATTTCCTCCCCTAAATCAAGGTTATCTATTTAACGAACCTAAGGATATTTCAAAATTGTTTCATCTGTAAAATTTCTAACTAAGAAATAACAGGAAGAATTATTAAACCACAGTTCTCATTTTCTCTTTATATTAAGCCTTCCATTTAGTAAGTTTGACTTTAAAGGTTTTTTTAAAATTGTATTCATTTCAGGCCTACAAAAGGAAAAACAAATGATTTTCTTCCTGATTTTTTATTCAAGTCAACAAACAGACTTAGAAAAGCATTTTGGAAATAAAGTTCTCTCATATGGGCACCCAGGGTGCCTTCTAAGAGGTTCAATATATAATATAAAGTTGTGAAAGTCCACAACTATCCTATAAATGCACTACTTTAACAGCACTCCTCGGAGAAATGGCTCATCACTAAAGGAATATGGTTTAGTATGTACACTCTTTTATTATTGTTAGCTAATGTTTATTATAAACACTTAGGAAATGCCAGGCTCTTTAGTAAACTCTTCAAAAGTAACACCTTAACAATAAATACGACTGTTAACTGAGTATCAAAAAGCTAAGAAACTCGCCCAAAGTCACACAGCTGATAAAGGGAGAAGCTAGAATTTGAACCCACATTTACATTCAGAATCCACATTCCTATCACTACCCACTACACTGCCTCAAAATTAAAGAATCAGGAACTTAATCTCATTTCATAAAAAGAAAAATCACATCAACCTAAAGATGAGGACTAACAAGTATGCGTAATGGTGAACTTCTGTGTTTTTCTTCATTTTTCACTTTATTTAGCAAAATTTAGGCTTTTCTTTCTAATTTTCCATCCTTGATTCATAAGACCTGACAAAGAAACCCGAGGTCAGGTGAAGTAGAAAATACATAAATTATTAAATGATATTTTCAACTTTGATAACAAAATAGGGGAAAACTGAACCATTTAAAACATTAGAAAATTATATATAATAGAAAACAGCAAATAAAATCAAAGGAAGTAAAGAAGAATATGGAATGTATAAAAACAGAACCTCCAAATAAAAGTGGATATACATGGATGGGAAGAAAGAGAAACCTATTTCAATACTGGAGAGCTGAATCACTACCCATGTTCCAGGAAAAGATTAAAAGTAAGTGACCTAAGAGGGAAGAGAAAACATACTACTGTTTTCTACTATGTAAAAATTAGTATACTACTCCTACTACTACTACATTATTCATAGACCATACCAAGATATAAAGAAATATGAAATGGAAAACAAAATGTAATGTTACATAAGTGATAGCAATCTCATTGTGGTGGGACCAGTTTAGAATTAGGCAATATTTTACTTAATTAATGTCCCTTGGAAAGAACTGGAAGTAATTTTCCATAATGTTGAACATACCTTAAGCATCTCCATTTCTAAATCTTCATCACTCTCAATTACATAAGATATATCCTCTTCGTTATCCTTGGAAGACAAAAAAAAAAAAAATTTCAAACATTAATTTCCAGCATAATTGACTCCATACTCTCTTTTCCACAAAATAAAGTTCCTATATGCTAAATAACTTTAGACTACTTCCTATTCTTCTCTAATAAATAAATTTATAATATATATTTATATGTTTATATGACAGGTAGATAAAAAGGAAGGGAGGGACAATGGTAGGGAGGAATAAACATAGAAACAAAGAAAGAAACAAAGAACCAAGTTAAAAGAGAAAAAAAGAAATATAATTGGAAAGATAAACAAGATAGACAAACAGACATGAAATAAAGCCCACACTCTCTAAATGAGAGTACAGAGTGACAAGCTCACCTATGGTTAAAAAAATCTCAAACTGTGTTTCCCAAACTTTTTGAGTACAAGAACCTGTTTGCAATCTTGAAAAATTCTGTACAAAGCCAGGAACTACAGTTGTTCTCTTACAGCCACTGATTTTTAAAAGATAAAAAAAAGCTACTATGATTGTAATAATACCTTTAAATATTGTTATTTTGCAAATAGCCATCTACAGATGTTTGAAAAACAGGGTCAGGTAAGTTATTTATTCAGCTATTGCCAATACCTGGTTATGACGAAACTACAATAACATGGCAATCCCCGCGAAGCAGGTGTCCAAGGATAGAAACCTGTACAAAAGAAACCCACAAAAGAAATACAGAAGGACCCTCAAAGAAGGCTAATCTTTAAACTGGAAGTAGGAAAAGGAAGTACAGCCTTAATTAACCTGCAAAAATTAAGCTTTAAAGAAGATTTTAAAGTAAGTTTTATACAAGGAAAGAAAAAATCTTTTATTTTTTAAATCATTATTTATTTGCTGTGTGGGTCTTTAATGAATTTTTTAAATGCTAATAATTATTACACAATAAAAAATGGCAATAATTGGAGTAAAAGATGTGAGTCAGATCATGAAATCCTGATCACAATTCTATGTCACTGTATGAAACATATCACTTTAAAGTGAATAACTAATACAAAATTTCTAGAAAATCAAAAGGTAATGCAGATGTTAGCAAAAGATATTCCCCAAAAGAAGAATCTGCTTTACAAATGGTTGGTATGAAAACAATGTTAAAATTCATATACTGACAGAAGTGATTACTAATATAGTTACCAAACACAGAGAAGTACTGAGACTTTGTCATTAGAAAACTGAGGAAATAATCCTATTAAATGACTTTCAAATCTAATTTTAAAAACTTAAAACTTAGTTATTATAAAAGAAAATGTATAAAATTCTACCAAACATAAGCAACAAAGGTAATTTTTTAATTAATGAAAAACAAATGAGGTAAAAATTATACAGCTATATGTCTCTTTTGTCTTTACAATAAAAGAAACACAATGATTCCTCCAATACAACTTCACTATTTCAAAAAATATGCTTGTTAGCCAACAGAAAAACATAATCTCACAAATTAAACTAATCAAATCAGAACATAATAATTAGAAACCTAAACATGAAGTTGAGAGAAAATATAGAATGTTTAACAATAATCTATCAAGAAAAAAATGTAGGTTTCTGACTCTAGATGACAGTAAAGGTTAGTGTCAAGCAAAAACATCAGTTTATTAGAAACCCTCTCAGACTATCAAGTGAAGAAAACCCATATGAAGAAATAAAACTACTCTCAAAAATCAAGTTTGGAAGAGAATCCCTAGTAGATATGTAGGGAATCCACAAAAAGAAGAGGTATATATTAGGTAGGAGAAATGCTTAGCAAATTATAACAAATGTGTATTGACACTAAAAATCTTTCCACTATAAAATGCTGCTTATTATAGTAAGTCAGGAGTAGCAAACCCAGTCCACTTTTTGCTTTTGTAAATAAAGTTTTACTGAAATGCAGACAGGCTATTTGTCTATAGCTGCTTTCACACTGAATTGGCAGAACTGGGCAGTTAACAACAGAAACTGTGTGGTCTGCAAAGCCTAAAATATTTACTATCTGCCCCTCTACAGAAAAAATCAGCCAACCACTACCATGAATGAAAATTGTTTTCTCTTTACTGTATTTAGTACCTCAGGAGATTTGCAAGTAACATCACCAGGATGTTTTTCCTGAGCCTGTTGTTCCAAACGTTGGAGTTCATCTTCTGTAATATCTAATGACATGATACAAACTCTTTCTGGAGTCTCTTCCAACTTATTATCTTCTAGTTCATCTTCAAATCCATCTTCTTCTTGTTTTACTTCGTTTGCAAGTACATTTTCTCCATCATGTTTAATTAAATTATCAGGTGTTGTGTCCCATGCTTCATCTGTAACTTCAGTAAAAATTTTATGTTCTCTAATTTGTTTCTGTTGTACTTCACCAGCAGTGGGCTCTTCCAACGGTAATAAGTGAAAATTACTGCTGGGCCTCAGTTCATTCTCAGTAGAACCAAGTATCATCTTCCTCAATGAATACAGATTTTCTGAAATATCCTTCAATAGTACAGAAACCCTAAAAAAAAATTTAAGAAAGGTGAGTTCAACTTTAATTGGGTTAACTCTAAGGACAAGTTTTAATGCTTTTTAAAAGAAGAAGATCTTCACTTAAAGGACACACTGGATTAAAGATGCTCTTCATACCCTAATACCCACTATATGCTTATAGCTTCTGGGCTACTCTTTAGTACAGCAAGGTACTTCTACATTCAACGGCTGACTTGCGTGCTTACTAAAGTGTCAGTAGTGTTTTGTCCCAAACTAATTGTTTATGGTGTCATTCCTTATCCATACCTGATTTTCATGTTAAGCAGATATCCAAGCCTGTCAAACTGTATTTATAAATGAAAAGCAAATATGCTCTGAATGTGGCCTCACGCAGTCCACTGGAAGTGCAGTTAAGTGAACTTGAATTCATGTTTATGGCATGTATTTTGGCTGTTCAGAGGCCTTTTTTGTTCTCCCCTGGTTTAGAAGTGTAATCTACATAAGTGAAGTAATACCGGAGACTTTTACAAAAAACCTGAAATAAGAGATTTAACTAGTTTTTGTTTTGACACTAAAACTTTACAAGATATACCTTTATTAAAAATGAATCCAGGGACTTCCCTGGTGGTCCAGTGGTAAGGAATACACCTTCCAAAAGCGGGGGATGCAGGTTCGATTCCTGGTCAGGGAACTAAGATCTCACATGCTATGGGGCAGCTGGGCCCGTGCATCACCACTACTGAGCTCCTGCGCCTCAACTAGAGAGAAGCTCGTGCACCACAGCAAAGAGCCCACAGGCCGCAACTAAGACCCGACACAGCCAAATATAAATAAATAAATAATAAATCTTTTTTTAAAAAAATGAATCCAGTATTCCCCATTCTCAAATTTTAAGAAAACTACTTAGCGTTGATATTACAAAGCAAAGCATTAAGCACATGTAATTTACATTCAATAGATATTCTAATTCCTAGAAAAAATCTGAAATGCATGTGAACAGTAATTTTTCATGTAAATGGTGATTTTTCTTCTTCCATGGAGGGAAAAATGTAAAAATGAATATGAAATAGCGTTATTAGTACCTTTCCCCAGTTGACAGTTATTTCTTTCAGAAATTCTCAAAGTTACATAAAAACTACTGAAACAAATTGCTAGGGGGAAAATCACTTTGAAAAAGAGCTGAATTTCTACCTAATACTTTGAAATCCATCAAAATCTACCACAAATCTCATCCAAAAAAGAATACATTAACATTGCATTTTGTCAGAGTCAGAATTCTATTTCAACTAACTGCTTCACATTCATACAAAGGATTTTGGCCTCAAAATTTTATTACCACATTATAATCAATCACTGTTCAAGAGCACTCCTGCTTTTAGAGGTTTAACAAGGGAGTCATTCAGCAATTAAGGACAGAGCCAGGCCTGATTCCAAGAAGAATCAGCTGCTGGGCACCAGTAGTCCAATGTCTGTTAATCCAAATATCTCAAGTTATCTAATGCTTCGGCTATAAAATAGTCTTTAAAATCTAAATGCCTCTTGTTTTAACTGTCTGCTGATTAGGTAGACTTCTTTATATAATAATCACTTAATAGCCAGAAAAATGAAGCTACTAAAAGTTGCTTTTATTTATAGATTTCAAGTAACCAAACTATAAATATAATTAAATGAAAAATGAGCATAAACAGAAAGAGACAACTTCGAATCTTCAATATTTTCTTTCATGTGAACTTA
The DNA here is from genome assembly GCF_003676395.1 of Aethalodelphis obliquidens. Taxonomy (NCBI): domain Eukaryota; kingdom Metazoa; phylum Chordata; class Mammalia; order Artiodactyla; family Delphinidae; genus Aethalodelphis; species Aethalodelphis obliquidens. The sequence goes on along the minus strand of NW_020837969.1, from coordinate 23,884,099 downwards.
GGAGTTTTATTTTGCTTTGCTTCATAAAACATCCTACAAAGCAGACAGAAAGGCCTCAAACTTTTTGTGCACAATTTAACAATTGGAAAGATATTTCTCAGATTTATACATCAGTCTGCGTGCATGTATGCAAGTATGAGTCTACCCTAATGAACAGTAATTCTTCACTATATATAGGAAAATGCAATAAGAACAAACAGAATAGATAAAAACAGAAATATTTAACCTCTGTGGATTTTCCAGTTTTTCGAAAGTATCAGGAAGATGCTTAGCCAGATCTATCATCTCCTCGGAGACTGAAGTCAATTGTTTCTTCACGTCACTAGGTAGTACTTCTTCCTCTGGAAAAAAAGAATCAGTACTAATTTTCAAACTACAAAGCAGAGATATTTATTTAAACAGTATTAAGGCTTAAATTTTCATTTTGTTTCTTTAAATGAATTCCAACAAAAAGACTTCCTTAACCTATCTCCAAATCACCTCAGTCACTTTATTTCCCTTCCAAATTTTTGCTCTTTAAAATTTTAGACTAAATTCTAAGTGATCTTCATTCATATATATTACAACCCAGTGGTTATCAACCTAGGCAGAAGGTGAAGGCAGAAATGAGAATCGGAACCCATCTGCACTATTTCAAAATCAGAAATCAATAAAACACCACATGGGAGGCTACGTACTAAATACAGTTTGGTAAACATAACCTTACCCAGCAGCCATTCCTCACTGCCCTCATTACCAGTCATCACAAAATAAAATGCAAGCCTTTCTAATCAGTGATCATCTTCCAAACTCGCAGCTTCATTCTCTCTGATGGGTCTCCATCAACACCACAAAACCTGCCCACCTTTCCCAAACCCTTCCCCTGCTTAGAATTTCTTACTCTTCATCACCACTTCTTGTGTCCTTTACAAGTCCACCCGGCTCCTCTGAAGCACTGGACATAGGATACACCATTAGCTATTCCTGCTTGCTGCAGTTATCCTGTGATCTCAAAATTACATAATTCATTGAAGATTTCGGCACCTGGTTCACTGTCTCTTCCTTCCCTACTACTCCTGTGATAATTCCTGGTAACTTCAACATTCACAGGTAACTTGATAATTCCTGGCCACCTAAGAGTATGGTGTTTTCAGTTCCTCATTCCCTCCATTTCCAACCATCTTTTCCTCAACTGACCTCAGCCACTCCTTCCCATAACCATACCCTTGATTTTACAATTGCCAGTAAAGTCACCATTTCCAAACTTCAATTACAAGCATTCCATCCTCTGAACACCTGCATGCTATCTTTCTTTGCAACACACTTTCCCCAATACAACAATTCTTTCACACTTTCAGAACCAAGTCGATTGACCTACCGCCTTTTCCTTACCCATTACCCTTGTCACTCCCCCCATCACCCATGTCTTACGGTCCTTCCTTACCCATATTAATCATTCCTTCCTGTGGACTGAACTCTTTTGCTCCTTCCTTCTTCTATGGCAAAACACTACTCTAATTAAACCCACTTTTTTTACCTAGTTGATGCCTATACCGAAACAGTTGAATATAGTTGAAAATAAAACACAGTTATGATTATGATACTTTGCTTTAAATTCATGCACAGATCTCGACGAACCCTCAGTAATGACTGTTACTTATTCTACATTTCCCACTCTCCCACTCTCAAGATGACTATTTCATACCTCATTCTCTCTCTTCAAGCCCCCAACACCTGCCTGTCCCTCCTTTTACTCAGAGAACAATTTCACTTCTTACTTCATTAAGAAAACAGAAACAACAATGAGAATTATCTCATCTTCCCCCACCAATCTGCTGATTAGTCTGTATTCATATCACTACTCCCATTTACAGCAAAATTCCTTGAAAGAAAGAATTGTCCATACTCACTGTCTTCAAATTTTCTAATTCAATTTTCTCCTAAACTGACTCCCACTAAGCTTCTTCCAAAAGCTGCTTTTAGGAAGGTTACTGACGGCCTCCACACAGTCAAATATAACAGTTAATCTTAGCTGCTCATCTCACTCAAATTCTCAGAGGCACTGAAAACAGATGACTTACTCGGACTCACAAGATTTTCTTCACTGGCTTCTGAACAGCACCCTCCTGTGCTTCCTCCTCCATCACTGCCCCTTCACAGGCCTCTTTGCTGCATGCACCTCATCTTCCTGAGCGCTAGAGGTTGGTGTGCCCTTGACGTCAATACTTGGGGGCCTCTTCTGTTCTTTATTCCACTCGCTCCCTATTTTATCTTCTCTGGTTTAACTACCATCTGTATGCTGACGACCGCCAAGTTATATCTCCAACCACCTGAATGCACTCCAGAATCATGTTTCCAACTAAGATATCTCCTTGGATATGAATAAGCCTCTAAAACTTAGCATGGCCAAAACTGAAATCTAGATTTTTCTCACTCAAATCTGCTCTCCTCATAATCTTTCCACTGTGACTGACCCTCCCATTCACTCAGTGGATCCAACCAAAATACCCAGATTGTTCTCTCACTCTCTACATCTCACCGCCCACAGAGAATTCATCAGCAAATACATACACCCTCTACGGCTTCTCACCCCTCTGCTGCTACCAGCCTAATTCACACAATCATCATCTCCTGTCTGGACTATTACAATAGCCTCCAAACCAACTTCCCTGCCTAAACACTTGCCCTCCTACAGCATCCAGAAAAATACTTTCAAGATAAAAATTTAATCATATCATTCTGCTGCTCCAAACCCTATAAGGATTTCGCATCACTCATCATGGTATTTATTTTAATTAATAAAATATGAAGTCAGATTCACAGCCTATACGGCCCTAAATGCTCTGGCCCAAGCTACTTTTCTGGCATCATTTCCTATTCCTCTCACTCTTACTCATTTCACCTCAGTCACACTCACTGTCCCTCAGACACTCTGCTCTCTCTTCCCCTCACGCCTTCCATGTTCTCCCCTTGGGCATCATTCCCTCACTCAGACAAATGAAGTAAAGAGGTTTGGTCTGCTTTGGTTCAGTGCAATTTCGTCAGCAAGTGGTACACTGCCTGACCCACAATAAACACCCAACAAATATGGTATATGAATAAATGAATAAATATTCCCTTTCCAAACCAAGTTTCTTAAAAAAAAAGAAAAGTTACTTACACAAGCTTTCTCACGTTCCTTACATCTTAGTCCTCTATTCACGCAAACGTGATTTCTCCCACATCATTCCACTCTTGCTTCGGTTACAGGACCTTCATGGTACCCAAGCCTGTGACCCTTTCTTGTGCCCCCATGACCACTCTCTCCTCGATATACCCTTTTGTCACCCAGTACACCAAAGCTGCTGCAGTAAAAGATTACAAATGATTGCCACATTGCCAAATCCAAGGACTAATTCTGAGTCCTCAGCTTCTCAGACTCTCAGGAAAATTTAAAACAGTTGATAACACCCTCCTACAAAAAACATGCTCTTTACTTGGCCTGCTGCACACCCCGCCTCCTCATTTCCTTCTATGCCCATGGCAGCTCCTCTGGTGTCCCCCTCCTCCATGCAAACATTAAATACTAAGAGTTCCTCACGACTCTCAGCCCCACTTCTTTATCTCAAACTCCTCATTCTTTACCTTGAATTCAAACTGTCCCCTGAGTTTCAGGCTGGGTATCTAAGTGCCTGCAGGCCACCACCTCCATTTCGCTAGCTCGCAGGCTTCCTTCCTTTAACATGCCTAAAATCAACTGTATGACTCCTCGACCCCAAACCCTGCTCCTCCTCTTCAACGTTTCTCACCACTGTTGCTCATGCCAGCAGCACAGGACTGATCCTTGGCACGTGGCTCACACTATCACATTAAATTCTTTTCATTCTACTGCCCTATTAAGTGTCTTTTGCATCTATCCACTTCTCTCCATCCTCAATACAACCAACCAAGCCAGGTCACCATCACCTCTCACTTGGATTATGGGCACAGCCTCCTAACAGGTCTTTCCACTGTGACCCTTGCCCTCCAGAACCCATTTTCTGCTCTACAGTCCAAGTTTGTATTTTTTAATGTAATTCACGTCACTCCTGTGCTTAAAACCCTCAAGAGCTCTTAGGAGGAAATGTAAACCCCTAACATGGCCTATCTGCTTTCCTTTTTCTGCTTCTCCTACACCCCCCACCCTGTCATATTCAATAGCTTACCGTGCTTTACTGCTTTCAGTTGCCTATAGATACCTCTTACCTCTGAAACTTGGCCCCTGCTATTTCCTGTGCCTTTAACACTTCTCCTCTGCTCTTCAGCTAGCTGACTCCTGCTCATATTTCAGGTCTTGCCGTAAATGTCACTTTCTCCATAAAATATTCTCTAATACCTCCAGATATGCATGGATGCCTCTCCTATATGCTAACCGTAACACCTTTTTTTCCCACATCATAAGCCTCATCTTCCTACACTGCCTTTTTTTGGTTCATCTATATCCCCCATAAAGTTGTAGGTTTCCCTCTCAGGAAACAGATCGTGCCTGTCTTGTTCACTGCTGGATCTCCATTCATAAAGGGCTGAATAATATTTAATAAATGAATAAAAATATATTTAACTACTGTATCATTTAGTGTTTATTAGCTACCATCTTGGGAATAAGCTAGTATTTTAAGTGAGAAACAATGTGCAAATATCTTTTTATTTTCTGATGTTCTAATCTTCCTGTATCCTTTAATAAAAGAAAAAACACAAACTTATAATACAAACCAAAAGTGGTCATTTGAAAATATCGTCTGTATATACACGGGGAAAATTTGAGAAAGGTGAGGTTGACACTGCTGGAAGGAAAGGAGGGAGGGAGGGAGGGAGGGAGGAAGTGGCCATTCTGTTTGGAGAAAAACAGCAGAGTTATCGTATCCTGGAGAAAATTTAGAAATTTAAACCAGGGCACTATAAAGCATCTTATATACTTTAAATATTTATAGCAAAGATGTATAATCTCCAGACTGAGAGGTGGGTGGTTGTATCACTGATGTTATTAAGACCCAACTCTAGAAGCCTAGTGAACAGCAATGCTACAAAGGAAAACTAGTTAAGTCCTGCTTTGCTACAACCAACATGCCTGAAGCCCTAAGCTTTGGCCAAGTAGACCTCATCCTAATGTCAACACTGCTCAGACAATCAAGGAGTTGTAATAATACTAAATATTTTGCACATGTGTGAATACTTTTTGGAGAGAAACCTCACAAATGAGCAAATTCAAATCTTACCTTTTATTTTCAGACCATAACATACCTTCATGTATAGCAAATATCTGTACAGCGTCTCCCGAATTTTCTAATTTTTGATAAATGATGAAACCAGCCTACAGGAAAACCAAAAAATGAAAACAGTATACTAAAGATCACCAAATAAAATTTCATGTCCCATCTTTACAAAAATCTAAAACAATGATTCCCAAGGCACCCAAAAAGCTGAATTCAACCTATTAAGTTATGCAAAGGTCTAAATGTCTTTATTTATTCACCACACCAATTGTGAGAATGCAGAAAGTAGCTGTCTACACCTTAAAATAAAAATTTTAACATTTTAACGTCCAATATTATGAGCAGGTAACGAAATCAAATAACTTATAAATGGAATCTAACAAAATACAATCAAGTAAGAGAAAACTGTTTGACTACAGATATCCATTCCCCATTATCTCATTATTAGCTGTTAGTCAGTGTATATACAGTCCTCCTTCTAGCTACTGTTAATAGGAACAATCAAGTCACACGAATTTCTCATGAATAAAAATGCTACAGAACTTGTACTAGTTCTCAACAAGTTTTCTGATTTTTTTAAACAGAACATAAAGGAAAATTATCTTTCTATTTCCCCACAAAATTGAATTTTTTCTGTTTATAAATAAAAGGAGCTTCCATTCATAAAAACAGATGCAAAAAAGTAAACAATAAGATATTCATCTACAAATAAAAGTATAAGGGGAAAAAAAGTCCATTGGAACATAAAATACATTTCTTGGAAACAAACAAACAATAGTGCTATATATATAGATAAGGCCAGATTTCATTATGTACGAATATGTAAATATGAAAATACATCTGACTAACAGCAGTAGAAAGCTAATTGTGGAGGCAATTTTTCTAAATTTTTACCACATTTTAAATATAAACATAAGAAATAAGGGCAGTTTCAATATAGAAACTGTATTGTAGTTCTTTTTATTCTGTAGTGGCCTATAATAAAATACATCATCAATACCATTTGTTCTTGCTCAGTCTAAGCTTATTCGCCTTGCATGTTTTCAGAGAACTCACATTTTTTACATATAAATTGGACATTATTTTGGCTTCATGACAACAAAAATAACTAGTATTAAACAATCTATTGATTGGTACTTGCTAATTAATACTCAGAATTACAAGTTTCACTAAATTTCTTCCTAAGCATTTTTAATGCCAAACTGATTTAAAAGATTTTAGTTAAGTTTGTGCCACTACCACAATAAAACTTTTATAAAGTAATTTATTATAAAGTTTAACAAACAGATCATAGTCTAAAGATGTCTGGTACATACATAAGCATCAGTGGCTGCATATAGTTTCTGGTCCTCAGTGAGGGGAAATTTACTCCAGTTGCTGCAGCGGATAGACTTGTCTTTCAGAAGCTGTTTACCAAAGAGGTGTTTAACCAAACCACTGAGGCTCCAGGTCTCTGTACATTTCAACTAAAAGCAATGAAAAATCAACTCAGCAAAAATTATTTCCTTCTATTTTCAGATATTCCTAATTATCTGATACCAAATGAACATGTCACACATAAAGCTGGAAATGTTACACCAAAATATAAGGCAGAGATAGTCCTTAATAGATTTTCTGTCACTCAAAACCTCATTTGCAGTTTACATTATAAGAATTTAATTCTGGAATTTCCCCAATGTAGGTATTAAAATTCTTGGACTGTCGAAGTATCATTCATAGACAAAAGTTGAATAGGTTGGTAGGTTTTCTACTTCTCAGCCAAATGAATAGTTGGCTAATATGAGAATTTAACTTAATGACTACATGAATAAAATAGGGGAAATATGGGTGATGGAAGGGATGGTCAAACTTCCACTAAGAGCATCATACCACAAAAGCTGCATTATGCTCTTTAAAAAAAAAAAGATATTCAAGAGGGAAGAGATATGGGAACATACGTATATGTATAACTGATTCACTTTGCTATAAAGCAGAAACTAACACACCATTGTAAAGCAATTATACCCCAATAAAGATGTTAAAAAAAAGACATTGATATAGATGGATTAAAGAGATAAAATACAATATTTAAATTTACATATATATGAAACAAAGTGAAATAATACTAAATATGGGAGAGGGTGCTTGCTTAAAGAAACTGTTTGCTAAGGCAATGGATTAGAACTGAAGGTTTTCATTATGGAACACTCACTGGGGACTTCTTTTTTACAAAAACATTATATAGTCTACATTATTTCTTCAAAAAAATCTAAAACAGATAGAAGGGACATTCTGTGAAACATAAATTTCTTGTTTGTGACAATAATATACATATTATATCTACCTTTTCATTGGCAACATCTGTCAGCTCCACAAAACTCTTCAATTTGATGTCAAAGTCACGTAGAAGTTTCCACTGATCTCCTTCAATTCCTACACCTACCTTTTTAATTGCTTCATTTTCAAGCAACATTTTTAATCCCTGAGGGAAAACTGTAACATTTTTTTATTATTTCCATAGGTTCTATCAAATTTGATAGATTTATTTTCTACTTCTTACACATTCTATGTTTATACTTAAACTTCTGTTTAAGTTTAAATTCAGAAACACACTTAACTTGAGTGTTGCTTTTCTTGCCTAAAGCAAAAAGTCCTGATTGATAAATGACAGAAAAACAACTAACATAAATGCTACCTCTGTTATCACTAAAATTTAGCCCCTCTATACTTCAGTTCTCTACTCTCTAAAACAGGAATAATATTAACGTTTGACAGAGACAATGTAAAAATTAAATAAAACAGGGATATGAGTGAATCAGGTAGAACATAAATACTTAACTAAACATAAGGTGATGAGAGAAGCACCAGTTAATTCAAGAGTTTAATTTTATATGGATAAAGTTGACATAATACAATTATCAACCATATAAAAACGAAACAAATAAAAGAGATACCAACCTGACATAGAAGAAATATGAAACAAGTAACATTTGCTCTCTGACACACACAGCTGAATTAGTGCAACTCTGCTCAGTTTCCCTTTACTGTATATTGGTGGCCATTCCATGTCAAATCCTACCACATCTCCATCAGACACACTCATGCTAAATGGGGAAAAACAGTGTAAATTAATTACATTAAAATTTTAATTTCTACGTAACTAAAGACATCATTCAAAATGTTAAAAGACAAGCCATAGACAGTAGACGATATCTGTAATACATATAACTGATAATGAATAGTCAGAAAATATTAAAAATTCCTTGAAAAGTCAGTATGAAAAAGAGAAATAATCCAGTGGGGGCAAAAAAAAAAAGGGAGGGAAATAGGAACAGGCAATTCCCCAAAGGATACCCAAATGGCCAATAAATTCAAATGCATATATGAAGATACAAAATCTCAATAGAACTCAGAGGAATGTAAATTGAACCTATACAATTTCACATCTACCTGACTGACAAAGCTTCACAATATTAAATGCTGAGAAGGGTATCTACCAGTGGGACCACTCACATACTGGTGAATGTTTAAACTGATAAAATCCTCTTGGAAAAAACTTACAACATCTAGCTAAAGATGTGTAAACAGCATGAATTGACAAGTCTTTCTCATAAATATATGAAACTCTCATATGTGCACAGATAGAAATGTTTAAGAATGTTCATTGCAATACTGTTCCATCTGGCAAAAACGGACACACTACATTTCCATCAACAAAAGAATGAACAAATTGTAACATACTGAAACAATGTAACACTACATAAAAGTTTAAATAGAACTTCATATACCAAACCAAAAAGAAAAATTCTCAAGAATATAAAACGTTGGGGCTTCCCTGGTGGCACAGTGGTTGAGAGTCTGCCTGCCGATGCAGGGGACACGGGTTCGTGCCCCGGTCCGGGAGGAGCCCACATGCCGCAGAGTGGCTGGGCCCGTGAGCCATGGCCGCTGAGCCTGCGCGTCCGGAGCCTGTGCTCCGCAACGGGAGAGGCCACAACAGTG
>NW_020837969.1:23707946-23874808 GCF_003676395.1 Aethalodelphis obliquidens | reverse complement strand
GCTGCCTGCCGATGCAGGGGACACGGGTTCGTGCCCCGGTCCGGGAGGAGCCCACATGCCGCAGAGTGGCTGGGCCCGTGAGCCATGGCCGCTGAGCCTGCGCGTCCGGAGCCTGTGCTCCGCAACGGGAGAGGCCACAACAGTGAGAGGCCCGCGTACCGCCAAAAAAAAAAAAAAAAAGAATATAAAATGTTGAGTGAAAAAGACAAGTGGCAGAATATAAACAGAGTTTGATAGCATTATTTTTAAAGATTCTAAATGGGCAAAGTAATAGTATATGATATTTGGGGATATAAAATTATGAAAATTATAGAAAATATGAGGGAATGCTAAACACTGAACTCGTGACAGAGTTCTCTCAGAGGACTGCAGAGGAGAGAATCAGAAAGGGCATACACGGGCTTCAGTTGTATTTTATTGTTTCATGTCTTAATAAAGATTTGAAGAAAATTAAGATTTGATAAAGCTAGTGGAAGGAATATGGGTGCTTATTATATTATTGTTTATATATGCCTATTTCACAATTTTTAAAAGTGAAAAATGTACTTTAAAAATGTTTTTAAACTCAACCTCTGCTTTGGGCTAAGATGAAATAACACTGATCAGTCATAACTTTCCTTCATGAACAAACAGAAAACTGGACAAAATATATAAACAACAGTTTTCAGACACTAGACAATGGGCAGTACAGGACTATGCTCTCTGAGGGAAGGAAATAAATGGTAAGGCCTACTGCTGCCCCAGCTTTCTGCCTGGAACATTCCAGATAACAGAACAGGGAGGAGAGTCCAAAGCAGAGCACTGAATTGGGAGACAGAGCTCAGAGCCAGAGAAGAGGAGGCAGCTAGAAGTTGTGGGTAGAGTCCTGGGGAGGAGGGAGCTAGGCAGGAAAAGACGTGCAAGCATGCAGTGACACTGCGAGGCTAGACAAAGAAAAAACAGGGAACTGTAAGCTGGACAGCTCCTAGGGCTTACATAGAGGTAAGAGGCATTAAAGTTCTGAAAAGTTGGAGTAGATTCTTTTTGATCACCTGGGGCAGTCAACAAAGACTCCAGCCAGAAAGGTCACACCCATTACAGGGCTAAATCATGTCCAGAATAAAGGCTACCGTAGATATGCCCTAAAAAAAGCTTAAAAATAAGCCTCAAAATGTTAAGTCTGATCTTCAGGTAACTTAACTGCCTGACAGAGCAAAGCTCATTTCCTTCAAGGAAGACAATAAAATCTAACATTCAACAAGGTAAAATCACAGCATCCAATCAAAAACTGTCAGCTATGAAAAAAAAACTGGAAAACATGACTCATAAGCAGGATAAAAATCATTTAACACAAAAAATAGTATAGTGGAATTAACAGAAGAGGATATTAAAACAGCTATTATAAACATGCTGAACATGTTCAAAGATTTAAAAGAAAACATGAATATGATAAGAGCCAAAATAGAAGATATTTTTTAAAAGAAACAAATGGAACTTCTAGAGATGAAAAATACAACAAAATTTAAAATTCACAGGATGGGATAACAGCAGAACAGACACTACAGAATAAAAAAATAAATAAGTGAACTTGCATACAGAGCCAAAGAAACTATTCAAACTGAAGCACAGAGAGAAAAAAGAATGAAAGAAGAAAGTTTAAACACTGAAAGAGCCTCGTGACCAACAACACAGTATCAAGCAATCTAACCTATCTGCATTGAGAGTGGCAAAAGAGGAGAATAACAGGATGTGAGAAAAAACACATTTGAAGAAATTATTCAAATATGATGAAACTATAAACCCACAGATCCAAAAAGCTCACTGAACCCCCAAGCAAGATAAACACAAACCACACTACACAAAGGCACATCATAATCTAATTGCTGAAAACCTGGAATAGCAAAAATCTTTAAAGTAACCAAAGGAGGTGAAAATAAAAAAACTTGCCTGCCTTCCATAAAACATACAATTCATCAGAACTACACTCTTCAAAACACGCTTATTGCCTTCAGACAGGACATACTATAGCATTGTCAAAGGTAAGATGGTAGAGTTAATACATAATCATAAATAACAGATTTTACCTTCTCTGTGAGACAATTTAGTTCTATTTAATGAGTCCCAAATGTAGCCAGATAACTATAGTGGGAGTGAGGACAACTGAATGCTATTTCTAGAATACATTTACCAGGAGACCATTAATAAATAGCTTAATTTACCTCTGCTTCTTCTATGGCAATGTATAACAGTTTAAAAAAAAAAAAAAAAGGACAGGTATAGTAACTTCAAAGATCTGAATGAATTCCCTATTTCTCCTTGTAAAATGCTTCAAGAGCCTTAGACTGCATTATTGCAGAGTACTAATTTAATTAGACAATTTAAAAAATACTAAGTCATTTTTACTGTTCTTTTTAAGGATCATTTGCTATAATTGTTGCTAACTAAATGCAACAGAGACAATCACAATCACTATTCAGTATTACTATGTTGGTATTTTCAATGAAATAGAAAGGGGCGTTTTAGAGGTTGAATAATTTTTGCATGTTTTTCCTAAACTGGTGTGTTCTATATATAACATCTTAAGTACTGAAAAGTTAAAAAATTAGCTAGACTAATAGAAAGGCTTATGAATGAACAAACAGGTACATTACAAATTTAATTCAGTGATTTTAAGTTTTTATTTAAAAAGCAGAATTAGAACTTATCAGTGATATTTTACATGTATAAGTAATTATGTACTGAACACACCTCAACTATAAAACTCAATACACATACAAATATTACCATAATAGTTATATTCTAAGGGTCCAAATTAAACTGAAAGTAGGAAATTTAAATCTTTACCTAATATCTTCTGATAGGAAAGAACAATCATTAGCTTCATAACTGTACACAATGGATCCACTGAATTCTAAGAAGGGGAGATCATCTTCCAAAACACTCTTCTGAATAGATGCCTTGAGTTAAACAAAATTCCGAAAAGGCACAAATAAAATTCACATTAAATAATAAATGTTCACTGAAATAATAAAGTTCACTGAAGCATTCAAATTATAGTCCTAAGTTTTATCAACTAATGCTTTATAGATTAATGAAGTCATACGGACAATTTAACAAAGATAAAGCTACCCACTGTAAAATTATTTTTCTAACAAATTTATTTGCAAACTTCTAATCCTATTTTCATAAAAGCATTTATTTTATTACATTTTTTCTTCAATTATATTACTATTCTACATGCAATACTGTTGCCATAAAATGCTGAAGACTGGTTGATGGAGCTTAAATCTATGAAGACTTAAAACTCACTTAACCATAAAAATTCACCAAAATAAATGCTGTCTAAATTATTATATGAATTGGAACAAACTGGCAAGGTCAACAATGTAAACTAGATAAAAAGGGAAAGTATAGAGTAAGAATTCTCATTTTTGTAAACCCAGTTAAAATTTAATCCCATTCATCCATTCAATGACTAGATTCTGGTTCATTCACACAACAGCAACTCTAAATGCAAACAATGGCTTGAAGTTTACAAGTTAGGATTGACTCATTTTACAGTCAAATGCACATTAAATTTTCCATCTGAAAGAATAATCAATGAACGGCATACCTTTCTTTCTTCTACAGAATATGTCTTCTGCGTAGACATCCATTCAGGAAGTTTCCGCTGCTGTGTTGTTTCCAATGTTTGTTCATTCATCTTTAAAAGGTTCTAGTTGCAAAATCCAAAAAACAAGTACTTTGTGAATAAATACAGTCTTCGTAAGAAAACTCAGAGACAGACCTACCAATATGATTGAAGATCCAAATATACATGTTTAAATTAAGTTACGGCATCTAGGCCCAAATATAGGTTATAAGAGCTGGAATCGCAAAAGAAAAAGAAACATACAACATGCTAGCTCTAATGACCATACATTTAGTATTTCCTCTTTTCAAAATAAGTGAGCCAGTTTAATTGAGTTCTAAGGTTCTAGCAGTTTCAAAATTTTATTATTCTCTGACTTTGATCCTTTTAAAAAATAATCTTTATCTTATTTACAATGAGAATATCTGGGTGTATAAACTGCTATAAATTTTTGACAACTTTAATTTTCTTATCATCTTTCCTAAGATTTAAGTAAACTCATCAAACTGTTAAACTGTTCACAAGTCTACCTGAAGAGAATTTTGAGACAGATAAGCTTTTCTATATTAAGGGGTTTTAATTATACTCTTGGCCTAACAAGTGAACCAGTCTCCCTAAGAATAAGAGTTTCGTTGAGAATATTTTTTAAAAATCTGTTACGAGCTTTGAGGGCTCTACTCAATATAAACCACACTTCAAGAATGGTTGTAGAAAATACAATTAATAGGAAAACCATGACATACTCTTTCTTTTAAAGATAAAACAGATCCATATCCTCATGTGACTTAATACACTAAACTGAAGTGGCCTTAGGTTCTTAATAAAATTCTTCAAACCCCAACCTTAGTTCCTCTTATCTCAAATTTCTAGTAAAGGCATGAAATGCCCAAGGTCGCGAGGCCCCTCCACAAGACCACCAGAGTCGAGAGTCAAAGCCAAACGGCAAGGGTCATTTATTGCAGGTTCGAACCTGGACCTCCGTGCACTCGGGGGCTTTCCAGGGGTGGGGAGTACTGATTGGTTGATTTTTGAACAAAGACACTAGTCGCCGTCTGATTGGTTGGACGGTTGCAGGTTGACTTTTGAACAAAGACACTAGTCGCCGTCTGATTGGTTGGACGGTTGCAGGGCGGGTGGTCAGCAAGCGTAATTACAGAAGTGAGAGCGGCTAGTTAAGTTCTGGTTTCCTGAGGTTTCGTTTCTCAATTGGAAATACTTAAGACGGGGCCATGGTCACAAAAAGAAATAGTGCAAACAGGAAGACTGATGCAACCCTAGCAGTGCTGCGGCCTCCACCAGCCCAACGGCAGGGCGGCGGGAGGCTGTGCGCCCAACTTCAGGCGGCGCTCCCAAATGTGGCAAGCCCAGCGCCGCGCCCTGGAATGGCCCTTTTTCGGCCCTTCTCCTCCGGGAGGAACAGAAAAGAAACTCCAGGAAAGGCACAAATTGAATGCAGGGTGTCAACTCAGTCCTATTCCCACCAAAGTAGAACATAGCCCCCTCAGGCACAGCAGTTTTTAGTATACACCTGAAGATTCTTATGATGAAACAATGTCAATATGAAATAATCAAAGCAACTATTTATGATTATGGGATAGCCTGTTATCCCTACTGATATTTAGCAATACAAATTCTGAAAAAATTAAACAATATCCAGCAAGTATCCATTTAAGTGCTCATTTTCCCAAGCATAAACCCCCAAAACTGAGAACACTAATAATGTATGAAAGAAAATTTTTAAAGATTACTTTGGCAAACAAATTTTCCATACAGAACAAACTCCATCATTCTTATGCACTGGGAAGGAAAGGATTAACAGCAGGAAAGGGGAACTCACTGGCCCCACTGGGGAAGAAGGAATGAAAGACCTCAACCACCAAATGTGCTAATGACCTCAAACTGGATGGTAGCCTTGTAAATCTATCAGTGGTATACACTAGCAGAAAAATACCAGAGTATCTATCCAGAAAATGTTAGCCAGATATAACTAACCTATCTAGGCTGCTCATCATAAATAAGCCTGGAATTCTGGCTTTATTAATTATGTCTGGAAAATGGGGGGTAGTCAGTATAGACTTAAAAAAATGCAAAACATGTGACAGAAATCTCAAGGTATTTGGGGGACCCTGAAAAGGGAGGAATTCACCTAGATCTGTTAAGCGAAATCTGTGGTAAGCCATTGTCATGACTTCCCCAGCCCTGAGAGGTCTTTTAAAAGTTCAGTTTGAGACTCCTTATAAAAGTTTCATCAAAGCAAAACAGCCTATATGATCAATTATAGTTATATTAATCATCAGGCCAAGTTTATTGAGGCCAGACTTATTTTGCAAACAAATTGGTCTTAATTTGGTTATATTTGGAAGAAATGAGGATAAATTTAGAGAGAAAAAAGATTATGTTTCAATGAATATTAAATCCCAGAAATCCCAGTTTTGTTAATGGAGGTCTGTATTTACTAAGACTCACTTCCTAGATAGTTCCTTGCTATTAGGTTATATTAATGCAAAGTTTAATTAAATTATTAAAAGGACACTCTGAGTTTGTTTTTGAAGCTTATCTCAGTAATCTTTTAGATGAAGATCAGATGCCCCACGACCTGCAACCAGGGGATTACGCATACTGGAAAAGACATAATGTAAAGGACTATCTCCAACCTAGACAGAAGGACTCTTATCAGGGACTCTTAACTAGCTCATGCATACTGAAACTGAAGAGAACTGATTCGGATTAATTTGCACTTACAAAGGGTCCCTACACTGGACTGGCCTATAGAGATTATGGCTGAACTCAAAATCACCTTAAAACAATGCTCAGAGGAGAAACTACACTCACACTAGGATGAGAGGAAGAAGACATCAGAAGTAGACAGCTAGCCCAAGATCCTGGACCCGGCTTGTATGATCCTTTATAACATTTTCTTGACTTCTTGGACCTTTGCATATGAATCAAATGTTTTCCTATCATGGGCATGATCCTATCCTAATTTTAAAAATCAATCCAGGGGCTTCCCTGGTGGCGCAGTGGTTAAGAAACCACCTGCCAACGCAGGGACACGGGTTCAAGCCCCGGTCCGGGAAGATCCCACGTGCCGCAGAGCAACTAAGCCCGTGGGCCACAACTACTGAGCCTGTGCACTAGAGCCTGCGAGCCGCAGCTACTGAGCCTGCGCTCTAGAGCCCGTGTGGCACAACTACTGAAGCCCGTGCGCCTAGAGCTAGTGCTCCGCATCGAGAGAAGCCACCGCAATGAGAAGCCACCCCCCACCCCCGCGCACCGCAACTAGAGAAAGCCCGCGCGCTGCAATGAAGACCCAACGCAACCAAAAATAAACTAATTAATTAATTTAAAAAAAATTCTTACGGGGCTTCCCTGGTGGCACAGTGGTTGAGAATCTGACTGCTAATACAGGGGACACGGGTTCGAGCCCTGGTCTGGGAGGATCCCACGGGCCGCGGAGCAACTAGGCCTGTGAGCCACAACTACTGAGCCTGCGCATCTGGAGCCTGTGCTCCGCGACAAGAGAGGCTGCCATAGTGAGAGGCCCGCGCACCACGATGAAGAGTGGCCCCCGCTTGCCGCAACTAGAGAAAGCCCTCGCACAGAAACGAAGACCGAACACAGCAAAAATTAATTAATTAATAAAAAAAAAATTCTTACTTATGACTTTAATAATACTGCTAGCTATGTTATTTGTATTTTGCCTGTTTTACAAGATTGTTGTTTCTTGCATTACCAAATGTGTGACTGAGCCTCCAACAAAAATATATAGTTTTATATGAATCAATAATTGTAATAGTGCAACTCTAGATATGTGAAGATGGATGCAACAAGGCGGAATTTTTTTCTGGACCGTAACAGACTAGTAGGACAGGTGGTCCTTTGACTATTGTTAATAAGACCTAGTCCAGTAATAGCACACTGAGTGGACTATCAGCGAAATTTTCGCCAGAACTAGGAATCAGCCTTCCTAGCACCACAGGACGAAATGGTCATGAAATGCCTCCCAAATCATGGTCCAATTTATGACCATGAGGAGGCCCTGTCAATTACAATTGGCCCTTGCCATTGGCACTTGCCAACTACCTCTACAAGGATTAAACCATGTGCTGCTGCAACTGCTGACTTTCAACACCCCCTGAAAGGACTTCAGCGTGGAGAGCAGGAATGAGGCCCTCTGCGCTCTGGGAAAAACTGGCAGAACAGGTCTTCAGAGAGTTCAATATTTTCAGGAGACAATTTATGAGCCCAACTCCTGTATCTCCTCATATCTGGAAAAGCACTAAAATCCTTCATGGTGACAACTGCTCCTCGTGGCTACCAAAAACCTTGTGCAAAAAATATGTGCTTGATTGCCTGTACTTCCCCTTCACCAAAATCACATATATACTAACCTTCCCCCTTAGCTCTTTGGAGCAGTTTCTCAGTTATCTGAAATGCTGTCTCCCAGGCTATAGTCCTCATTTTGCCCCAAATAAAACTTAACTCACAACTCTCACGTTGTACATATTTTTTAAGTCAACATCAGTAAGCTGTGTAATTTAGAAAACATAAAACGGAGGAGTTTCAAAATGAAAACTTCCTTTGCGCAGTTTTTTTTTGCACACATTGCTCAAAACTATTCTGTTAATCCAAAACCATAACATGTACTAATGCAGGAGAAAAGGACATTTTTGGAATCTGTGTGTGAGTTTGGGGTTCCTCCAAAAAAAAAAAAGAAAGAATATTCCATCTGCACTTGGTGCTCTTTGCGTCATTAGCAAAGTTTGGCATTGGGGAAGATCTATGATTCAGTGAACCAGAACTGACAACACAAATGTTAGTGCTACCACCTGCATTATATGTAATAAGATAAAATATATAAACTATATATGCTTTATTCATTGTAAGGCATTTTACAAATGTTAGTGGTTATTAATAAGCTTATATTTTGCCACAAATCCAAAACCCTTGACAGGACAGTCAAAAGTTGATCCCAAGGTATGTGTATGTGTATGTGTATATAGACAACACACACAGGAAAGGAGAGTCTATTCTTAACCTTAAAATACATTTTTATTAAACTGGAAAACAAGCTTTTGCTAAATGCAGAGTAGATCATTTGCAAAACTGCCAGAAAATTGAGTTTTCTGAAAATAATAAACAATTCTATAATAACAACTCTAAAATCTTGGAATTCTGTAAGTAATTCATTCATACTGCCAAAACAGAAATAAACTTCAATAACTCTTCCCTGCAGCCACCTATAACGCTAAAATTATTTTAATTTAAAATGTCTTAATTTTTAGATGTAAATACCTTTTTGCATACAAAATTCTGTCTAGATGCCTCCAGGCAAAGAATTTGAAAGTAAAATTGCTTACAAACTTAACATTTGTGTCAAATTTACTTCGATCTTGGGACAGATAAAAAGCATACAGAAAAGTATAGTTGTAGAATAATTTGCAGTAGGGAAATTCTTCAGCATACATGAGGATTTTTTTTTAAGCTTTTTCTTTTTTTTACGATTTTTTTTTTGATGTGGACCATTTTAAAGTCTTAATGAATTTCTTACAATATTGCTTCTGTTTTATGTTTTGGTTTTTTTGGCCCCGAGGCATGTGGGATCTTAGCTCCCCAACCAGGGATCAAACCTGCACCCCCTGCATTGGAAGGCGAAGTCTTAACCACTGGACCACCAGGGAAGTCCCTACATGAGGATTTTAATCATTGATCAGATAAAGGTTATTCTTGGGAGGGATCCAAGTCACTGAATAATAGAATTTTTAAATTATGTATTTAGTTGTTACGTTGTTGAGTATGAACAACATTGACACATCTTTTTCTAAAATCAAGTCTTATCATTTCATAATGCTTCACTTTGAGTCATTAAAGGATAATAAGCTCCTCTTTGAAATAAATAATATATTTTTATTTGTATTGGTTTGGACTTCCCTGGAATAATCTCATGTATCTATCCACCACTACCTGCTACTTTTCAACTTCTATCACTTTTTTAAAGGCTGGCTTTAAATAACATACACCTGGGATTTTTGTTGTGGTTTATTTTTCTGGTTTTGGTTTTGAACAGCCCAATTTGAACACATCTGTCTTTCAATAAGGAGATTCATCTCATTCACAGTTAGTGTAAGAACTTGAGTTTTCAGGACTTCCCTGGTGGCGCAGTGGTTGGGAATCCGCCTGCCAATGCAGGGGACACGGGTTCGAGCCCTGGTCCGGGAGGATCCCACGTACCATGGAGGAACTGGGCCCATGCGCCACAACTGCTGAGCCTGTGCTCTGGAGCCCACGAGCCACAACTACTGAGCCTGTACGCCACAACTACTGAAGCACGCGTGCCTGGAGCCCGTGCTCCGCAACAAGAGAAGCCGCTGCAGTGGGAGGCCCGCGCACCGCAACGAAGAGTAGCCCCCACTCGCCGCAACTAGAGAAAAGCCCGCGTGCAGCAACGAAGACCCAATGCAGCCAAAAATAAATAAAATAAAAAATAATAATAATAAAAAAAAAGAACTTGAGTTTTCCCTTTCATTTACTTTGATTAATATTTACCTTCCTTTCTTCAGTTTCCTCTTATTCTTTGTCCACTTTTTCCAACTGTGTGAAATTACCATTGATACTCTTTTTATCATTGCCAGTGTTAAAATTTCACTTTTTTTCCATCCTATTACTCTACTATCTCAGCAAAATAGTAAAACTATATCCCTTCCCCACCAAGACCTGACGTTTGCACTGTCCCTCTACCCACCAAGGCAAACTCTTAGAATGTTTTGACTTCCCCACCCTTCTAACTACTGTTTTTTTGCTGATACGGTTTTGGCTACAGACTGTTAGTTTTCTAGTATTGCTCTTCTTTTTCAAGAATCCTTACTATTTTCTAAACATTTATGTTACCAATTTCATCATCCATTTTAATATGTTTATATAAATTTAAATATACATGTAAATGTATATATTGCTCACTATAGTTTCCTCCTCCCTTAATCTTATCAATCTTTTTTTTGTTTTTTCTGTTTTTTTTTTTTTTGCAATACGCGGGCCTCTCCCTGTTGTGGCCTCTCCCGTTGTGGAGCACAGGCTCCAGACGCGCAGGCTCAGCGGCCATGGCTCACGGACCCAGCCGCTCCGCGGCATGTGGGATCTTCCCACCAGGGCACGAACCCGTGTCCCCTGCATCAGCAGATGGACTCTCAGCCACTGCGCCACCAGGGAAGCCCCAATCTTGTCAATCTTGAATCTCCGTTCTGATTCAATTGTTTGTTCAGAGGTTTTTGTCAATTATTTTCCTCAAGTAGAATATGTAGGTGATTAAGCACTGATCCCCTGCATATGTGAAAATCTATTTTTCAAACAGGTAAGAGAATGACGTGTTGGCTGAACATAACAGTCTCTCAGCAGTTTGTAGATGTTCTCTTACAGTGTTCTGCCTTTTAATGTCACAAGTAAGTCCATTGTTTTTCTGATGCTTTCTTCAATTGTGAGTAATATTTTTCCCATCTGGGAGCATTAAAGATGTTTAAGGATTTTCATATTTTTAAGAGCCTAAGTGTACACTCTTTACTCTCCTTGGAATCAGTGAGTCCTTGGAAAAGACTGCTTTCCAAGTCTTCACTTAAGATAAGAAAATTTTCCCCTTGTTATAGGCTGAATTGTATCTCTCCCCAGTACAAGATAGGTTGGAGTCCTAATCTTTGGAGATAGAGTCATTACAGAGGTAACAAAATCTCAATGAAGTCATTAGGGTCGTCCCTAATCCAAAATGAGCGATGTCTTTATAAAAAGGAGAAATTTGAACACAAGAGACAAGACATGCGTAGGTGGAGAATGATGTGAAGAAACACGTGGAAAAGAGTCATCTACAAGCCACGAAGGCAGGCCAGAAACAGGCCCTTCCCTCACAGCCCTCGGAAAAAAAACTACTGCCAACAATCTGATTTCGGACTTCTAGCCTCCACAACTGTAGAACAATAAATTTCTGTTGAGTCTTCTAGTTTGTGGTACTTAATTATGGCAGCTGTAGCAAACTAATATACCCCTGTTACTAGTTTAGTTATTAATTGCCATAATCTATTCCTTTTTTCCTTCTACAGCATTTATTCACATTCCAGTCAATTTCTTGCCCGAATTCCTTCTGCTGGTGTCTATTTTTTCCTACCTGATGACGTCCTCCTTAATTTTGTTCTGTATTTCAAAGAGACTTCTTCCACTTGATTTCCAAGATGCTAATTTCATTCTCAACATTCTCAACTTCATTTCATAGTCCTTTCTCAATTTGCCTCCTGAATTTTTATAATGTTGAGATCTCAATTGTTAGTTTCAGAAAGTCTCTTTGTACTCTAGTTGAGTCTCCCTAAATGTGCTTATAATTTCTTTCTTTCGTAAAAGTTATAGTCTAACTATTTCAAAGATCTGTGTCAATGGGAGCTTCCTATTTTGGATGTTCTGTTGGTCTTCTTTCCCCTGATGCTGGATTCCTTGGGTGGATTGCTATTTTACTTTACACGTATAACTCTATTTACCATCAGCAGCCTCAGCTCTTAGGGTCCCTCAGGAAGCTGCAAACTGAGGGCAAAGAGACTGTAAGTCTTCCACTGAAGCACTAGGAGGCAATATCTCTATTCACAGGTCCCCCAAGTTGTAATCTCAAGGTCTAGCCCACCAACACACTGAGCCCATCAGTATAACTCCTCTGGAAGTCCTCTAAGACAGGAAAGATCAAGTAGGCTTCCTAAGACCAATGAGTTGTTCAGTGCATTCAACAAATACTGATTTAATTTTCAACCATATTTGTTCTACCACAGTAATTCTATTGAGTATTTTATTTAGGAAATAACGTTTTAGTTCCTTTCTTACCCTCCAATTTTCCTTTTCCACCGTTTTCAGTTCTTTGATTAATATATTTCCTATTGAATCCATTGATAATACTTACAGGGACTTTAAGTTCTTTTTTGCGTAGAAATTCTTTTTTATCAAGGTTGTCAACTATTCAGCTTAGTAAGCTTGATATCTGTTGATTTTACTCAAATACATGATGACTCTCAATTGCCTGCTTCATTTAAAAATGAAGTTTTACATGGAAGTTGACAACATTTTCAAGTTCATGGCACATTCAGAAAACGAAAGTATTTTTATGGCATGCTGGGAAGGGGTTTTGGGAGTGTGAATATGAAATTTTGGGAAAATTTTATCTTCTTTATAAAATTAAATTTTTCAAACTTTTTAAAAACAAACTTGAGGGCTTCCCTGGTGGCGCAGTGGTTGAGAGTCCGCCTGCCAATGCAGGGGACACGGGTTCGTGCCCCAGTCCGGGAAGATCCCACATGCCGCGGAGCGGCTAGGCCCGTGAGCCATGGCCGCTGAGCCTGCGCGTCCGGAGCCTGTGCTCCGCAACGGGAGAGGCCACAACAGTGAGAGGCCCGCGTACTGGAGGAAAAAAAAAAAAAAAAAAAAAAAACCTTGAAATCATTTAGATGGAATAACTTTTTTTTTTTTTTTGGCTGCATTGGGTCTTCGTTGCTGCTCATGGGCTTTCTCTAGTTGCAGCGCGCGGGGGCTACTCTTCGTTGCGGTGCTCGGGCTTCTCATTGCAGCGGCTTCTCTTGTTGCGGAGCACGGGCTCTAGGCGCACAGGCTTCAGTAGTTGTGGCTTGTGGCTCTAGAGCGCAGCCTCAGTAGTTGCAGCACACGGGCTTAGTTGCTCCGCAGCATGTGGGATCTTTCCGGACCAGGGCTCGAACCCATATCCCCTGCATTAGCAGGCGGATTGTTAACCACTGCACCACCGGGGAAGTCCTAGATGAAATAACTTTTGTATGTTATGCTTTATGCTTAAAATGGTTGCGCACAATTCCTGATTAAGACCTTTTAACAACACATTCTTAATATTCTTGTAGAGCAACCATCACAAAGAAGCTTTGTTAGCACAAGTGGTAGCAAATGGTAAAAGAGGAGGCTTTGCTCCAATATACTAAAGACTCCTTTTTCACTGTTAACCAGCATTCCAACAATTCGATCCTTTAAACTGCACTTCAAGGATGCGGAAAGTCTTTAAATCTAATGCTTCTCCTTTTCTTCTACTGAGAAATACGTTAATTTCTTCTGATGATGTAAATAAGCTTCAAAAATCAATGTTTTTATATCAAGTATTTCAATATAATGCTAAAAAGCTCTGTCTCAGGTACACACTGGCTTTGCTCTAAAAATATTATTAATCCTTCTTTAGGATTCAAATAACACCAATTAAACAATCACTTCTAAAATTATTTTAACTTCACTCTGGCAAAGCTGAATTTTTACTCTGGATCCATAAATTTTGTCAGTATATGTGAATATATTAATATTTTCCACATGATCACTGCACTTTTTTTTTTGCGGTATGCGGGCCTCTCACTGTTGTGGCCTCTCCCGTTGCGGAGCACCCGCTCCGGAGGCGCAGGCTCCATGGCCATGGCTCACCAGCCCAGCCGCTCCGCGGCATGTGGGATCCTCCCGGACCAGGGCACGAACCCGTGTCCCCTGCATCGGCAGGCGGACTCTCAACCACTGCGCCGCCAGGGAAACCCGATCACTGACTGCACTTTTGATTAAGTTAATTCAAGTGCTCAAAATGTCAGTTAAGGATACCATTTTTTGAAGCCAATTATTATACTTCAACAAATCTGCAAAGTAAGAGTCATTCACATAGAATAATTTGAAATTTTCCCTTTAGCTTATAAATCTTCCTTTGGACTGTCAACACACTTCAGTAATGAAATAGCTAATCAGATTTCTTCACCTAAAGCTGAAAAGAAGGTACTGTAGCAGCTTGGATTTCATTAGATTCACCATTTTTATGACATCATTTAATGTAGAATTCAGAACTACAGGCAAATTTTAATATACAAGAGCTTCTCTGTGAGTAAGGCAACATATTACTTAGAATATCAGGTTTTTTACCTTGAAACTTAACATAAAGCCTTCATACCTTCCTGTTATTATTACCAGTCCCAAATTTCCACTGTTTCCATATCTCATATGTTTCAAAATATTCATTTTTCACTTCATTTTTCATCCCCGGTTGGTTTTGGAACTTCTTTACCAAGCAAATAATGTCCTTCCAGGCATTTTTCAAGGATTCTATACAGCCTTCTAACTGAGGTCCATTGCCAATATTTATGAATTCATAACTGTGATGAACACTTTTTTCATTAATCTTCTGGATTAATGTTGTCTTTGTGTCCTTGACAAATCTCCAACATACCTTCTAATAGAATAATTGAAAAATGGCAACTCTTCCACTTCCTTTCCCCACTGGTCCAAACATAGTGTTCCGCATAGGCAGGGGGAACAAAAGCAGATTTAGCAAACTAGTGAGGTAATCTGAGCTTTATTCATTGTGCAATCCTGTAACTAGCTTCTTGAGCTCAATCTGATTATTTCCTTTATCAATCTCTTAAATTCGTTCTTATTTTTTGCTCAAAGACGCTTTCAAAAGTTCAGATCTTTTGTTTAGTAAAAAAGATGTTTTATGAAAAGGTACCAGAGTATTTTGTTTGACATCCCTATCTCATTTGATTTAGGCTGAAAGTGAAGAATTATGGGAACACCAGCTTCCCTAGTGGCACAGTGGTTGGGAGTCCACCTGCCGATGCAGGGGACGTGGGTTCGTGCCCTGGTCTGGGAGGATCCCGCATGCCGTGGAGCGGCTGGGCCCGTGAGCCATGGCCACTGGGCCTGCACGTCCGGAGCCTGTGCTCCACAACGGGAGAGGCCGCGGCAGTGAGAGGCCCGCATACCACAAAAAAAAGAATTATGGGAACACCAAATCCAATTCTGAAATAATCCTTTACTGTCTAATTATTGATTAAATACTTAACTGTTATGTTCAACTCATGAATCGGATGATTTTCCAGCTTTAATCACAATCTTAGACATCACAGTGGGAAAGCAGGTATCTACAGAAATTAAATCTATTTGAATATAAAGTACTTAAAATACTACAGGTCTTTAATTCCTTGGGAAAAGTTTTTTGTCAATTGTTTAGCCTGTCTGTATCATGAATATTTCTAAACAAATCCTATCCAAAACAAATTTTTTAAATTAAGGAGACTAAACAAAAACCAAGTGTACTGAAATAACTTATTTTCATTTAATTTAATAATCAAAAATTTTAAAGTACACAAAATATACTTCAGGGTAATCAAATATATTTTTAAATGAGTTTCTGAAGTTACAAAGCCTTATATTTCCTTATTGAATCAAATGAGTTGCATGTGTTCAATTAATCATTTTTAGACATAAACACTAGTTCTTTAAATTCTAAAAACAAACATTATGAAATTCTACCAAAATCAGGGTTTGCCATATTGTCACATCAAAAGCCCATAATAAATAATTAAAAATTAAATAATAAGAAAATTAATAAAATTAATTGTAATCTATTAGAGAACACTAAATATCATACAATATTAGCTAATAATCCTGCTCTTTTCTATGCTAGTAGTAAAATAATGAAAATTAAGACAAATAAAATTTAAAGAACGCCCATAACTTTCCCAATGATTAAGTAACACACACGTAGCCAATTAAAGTGATTAATAGATAGGAGATTATTTAACAGGAAAGTCAGAAGGAAGTACTACATGATACATCCACGACACAACTCTTTTTGACCATGTTTACTATGCATAACCGTACATGTTATTGAACTCAAGTAGCTAACAAAAGGATCTACATAAAGAATGTTCAGGACTTCCCTGGTTGCACAGTGTTTAAGAATCCACCTGCCAATGCAGGGGACACAGGTTTGATCCCTGGTCCAGGAAGATCCCACATGCCGCGGAGCAACTAAGCCCGTGCGCCACAACTACTGAGCCCGCGCACCTAGAGCCAGTGCTCCGCAACAAGGGAAGCCATGGCAATGAGAAGTCCACACACCACAACAAAGAGTAGCCCCCGCTCGCCACAACTAGAGAAAGCCCAAGCGCCACAACAAAGACCCAATGCAGCCAAAAATAAATAAATGTATTTTTTTTTAAAAAAAGTGTTCAAATATAATTTCACCTAGTATAAATCTTTGAATGTTTGCCTTATAAAGTGATTTTATGCTTGAAAATTATAAAAAATATGCAACCATCAAAATCTTGCATTACCTATAACCCATTATCACTATGCTGCAGCACAAATTGGAAGGCACTAACTTTGCTCCAGTTAACTCTTGCCAACAGTCAGTATGGACCCAGTGTTGCCAGACCTTCCAATTTTTCAAAAGAACTGGATGTTACTATGCAATCTTCCATCTGATATCAATTTCCAAGACCCAGTTTCCTGCAGGGCTCTTAATTCTAACCTCTGCTGTAGACAGATCAATACTAGCAGCTGATGTGAGTATCCCTAGAAATTTTAAGAGTCAATACCCCTTCATAAATCATCCTTTGAGTGAAATACTTGGGTACATTTTTGTAGGTGCACTACTGAATGAGTGGTTGAGAAAGAGTAGGAATATGCCAACAAATGGATTTTCCTTCAAGAGGCCCACAGGAAACAGGGTGGTAGTCTGGGGCATCTACTTAATTAGTGGAGTAGGAAGTGAATTATCCTAAGACTGGAGCACATCTCCTTTTTCTCCCCACTTCTGAGTCTACTGTGTCAACTCATACTGGCCTGGAGCATTACTCCACTCTACGGCCTCCGCAATGATGCTAGGAATGCTCACACAGCAAATCATTTACCTTCCCATCTGTAGAATTTTGAGTAAAAACTATGAACCCAGGGCTTCCCTGGTGGCGCAGTGGTTGAGAATCTGCCTGCCAATGCAAGGAACACGGGTTTGAGCCCTGGTCTGGGAAGATCCCACATGCCACGGAGCAACTAGGCCTGTGAGCCACAACTACTGAGCCTGCGCTCCGCAACAAGAGAGGCCACGATAGTGAGAGGCCCACGCACCGCGATGAAGAGTGGCCCCTGCTTGCCGCAACTAGAGAAAGTCCTCTCACAGAACTGAAGACCCAACACAGCCAAAAACAATAAATTAATTAATTAATTAAAAAAAAAAAAACTATGAACCCAGAGTGGGGCACTGGCCCGGTTCTTCCAGTCCATCAACTATCAGCATCAATCAAATGCTTTAACAGTCAAGTTATTAAAAGGACTAGTTTGATGGTCTAGTGTGAAAATTAGTATGTCTAAACAGAACCTAGGGTAAATGGAAGATAAGCCATCTTCATGAAGGCAGGCCAAGGGAGTTTCTTCACACAATACCAAAATATCCCTTCAAAATACTTCTCTAGTTTTCACACCATTTTACCTATAGTTAAATTTTTAAGAATTAAGCTTACAAAAATAACCGGCATTCCCCAGAAAGATTTATATACAAGGATAGTCATCCTTGTTATACACAATATTTAGAATACATATATTATATATATAATATAGTGCAATATATAATATTTATAATAATAAAAGTTGAAATCAGACTATACATCCAACAATGGAAAAATGGTTAAATAATAAATAATGGTACATCCATAAAACAGAGCATTACGCAGTCATTAAAAAGATGTTCTTATAATTTATCAAGTGAAAAAAGCAAGTTAGACTCTAATTTCAGAAAATAAAGATGTATGTGTATTTGTCTATATGTATATATTAACATATTATATATATACACACACAAAAAAACACATTTTTCTTTTAAGATTTTTTTGATGTGGACTATTTTTAAAATCTTTATTGAATTTGTTACAATATTGCTTCTTTTTATGTTTTGGTTTTTTGGCCGCAAGGCATGTGGGATCTTAGCTCCCCGACCAGGGATCGAACCTGCACAACACTGCATTGGAAGGTGAAGTCTCAACCACAGGACCACCAGGGAAGTCCCCACAAACACATTTTTAAAGGTCTTTGGCAATGTATACCAAAATATAAGTGGTTATCCCACAAATGCAGATAGCTTTTAATTCTCTTCTTTATGCTTTTCTATATGTTCGAAATTTTCTATAAGAACACGTGTTACCTTTTTGCAATCGGGGGAAACGTATGCCAATAAAAGTGGGAAAGATTTTTTTTGTTTGTTTAATGAACAATCAAGGTTACATTTTTTTATACTATAGAACAAGAGTCAGCAAACTTTTCCTCTAAAAGATCAGATAGTAAATATTCCGGGCAGACTGTTGCTGTCACCAACTATTCAAGTTTGCCACTATAGAACAAAAGCTATAAATAATACTTAAGAAATAGGCATGGTTATGTTCTAATAAAACTTTATTTATACACAGTAAAACCTGGATTTACACAAATTTCATGAAATACTGTTCTTTTTATTTTTTTTTCAGCCACTTAAAAACGTAGAAACCATTAGGCTCATATTCAGTACAAGCAGCAAGTAAGATGTGACCTACTAGCCAGTTTGCCAACTGCTGCTATAGAACACAGACAAAATGCTCTAAGACTAGAAAATATCCAATGCTGCTGTGATTAACAACCCACTATAGCTATTTTTTTTTAATCACAATACATTCATAAAATACCTAATAAGAATGCAACTTCTTGGGGCTTCCCTGGTGGCGCAGTGGTTGAGAGTCCGCCTGCCGATGCAGGGGACACGGGTTCGTGCCCCGGTCCGGGAGGATCACACATGCCGCAGAGCGGCTGGGCGGGTGAGCCATGGCCATGGAGCCTGTGCGTCCGGAGCCTGTGCTCCGCAACGGGAGAGGCCACAACAGTGAGAGGCCCGCGTACCGCAAAAAAAAAAAAAAATAATGCAACTTCTTGGAAAAGAAAAGCTTTTTGATAAATCAGTTGCAAAATGAACCTCATTATAGTTGAATGAGTGAGCTTACTATAGGGTTAGTAATATTAGCCAATTAAATGTTAAGAGATTATCTGCCAAAATTACAAATTATGTTTTTGGTTTTTTTTTTTTGCGGTACGCGGGCCTCTCACTGTTGTGGCCTCTCCCGTTGAGGAACACAGGCTCTGGACACGCAGGCTCAGCAGCCATGGCTCACGGGCCCAGCCGCTCCGCGGCACGTGGGATCTTCCCAGACCGGGGCACGAACCCATGTCCCCTGCATCAGCAGGAGGACTTTCAACCACTGCACCACCAGGGAAGCCCTCAAATTATGTTTTGAAAGAAGTCATCTTAGGTGATTTTATTTGACAGCAATTAGATAGTAGGATAAGCTATCCACTCAAGCCACTTCTAGTTCATGTCAACAGAAATCACACCAATAAGATTTAAGATTTAAATTAGTAACAGATTTAGAAAATTTAAGACCAATCACAGTTCCAAATTAGCTAAGAAGGGATAACTTTTTCACCACCTAGCTTTTAAACCATACTATACACTTCTCTCTGGCAGAGTAGAAATTCATCTCAAAAGCACATTTTTCCCTTAGAATGGTGTCATCTTCTAGAGAACGGACAGACTTCACACCAGTCTCAAGAGAAAGTTGGGTTTCAGTGGATTAGCTCAGAGATTTCTTTGTTCCTAAAACCTCTAAAAGTAAGGAAATTAATGCCTACTGTTACCACAGTAACTGACTTGCCTAATTGCTTGAGGGCTAATAAAGAATCCCAACCTTTTTGAAATGCATCCCCCAAAAGACAAAAAAACACTACACTGTTAAGTTAAATGGCACATACAGATAACCATTTCAAGTCCAGGAAAAAATTATCAGTAAGTATTTCAATGCCTCACTCTGAGAGACAATTATATTGTTTAATGTGGACAAATTTTCAGTTACTACCTAAAATGATTCAATTCTGTTTTGTTCAAAATATATGAAGGCTAACCTGATGAAATACACTGTTTTATAAACCTGATTATTTAATCAAAAATGCAAGAATTTTAGAATTATTCTAAAATTTTCTAACAAAATGTCACAAAAGAGAAGTCACGGTAAACAAGCTAAAATTTCAATTTCTCACTTTGGGCATTGATGCAAATTTTACAACTATCCATTGAGTTTCACAAAGCTTCTCTAAGGAACAAAGCTGTATCACCATCACTACGCACAAAGGAAAACTAATAACAAAGGCTAGCTGATTTTGCAAAGGTCAGCAGAGTGCTCTAGCATTAAAAATTATACTATGAAGAAGCAGGGAAGTACAATGGAAAGAAATCTACACTTGGAGTCAGAAAACCTAGGCTCCAATGTTGCGCTGTATCAAGAAAAATTATCCAAAAGTTATAAGTAAGACAAAAAGAAGGCAATATTTCCTTTCAGTGTCACAGGAGCACAAGCCCACCCAATGATTATTTCATATGGAATATACATTTATTTAACTCATTATTTACTATTGATTAAAAACTCAGACTCTATGAAGTTACATGTTAACTTGTAAAATTTTATCTAGTAAAAATGCAACTGAATTCTGTCCAGCAGAAAAGATAATCTCAAAGCCTATGGTTTTTACTGCCCTGTAGGACAGCCCTGTACCTAAGCTAGCAATTGTTTCAAAGTTCTTTCTCCAATGTCTTTATGTGATGGTAAATTTACTGTATCAACTTGACTGCGCTAAGGGTTACCAGCCCAGAGCTGGTAAAACAGTTATTTCTGGGTGTGTCTGGGAGGGTATTTCCAGAGATTAGCATTTGAATAGGTAA
This sequence comes from Aethalodelphis obliquidens, assembly GCF_003676395.1. Classification (NCBI taxonomy): domain Eukaryota; kingdom Metazoa; phylum Chordata; class Mammalia; order Artiodactyla; family Delphinidae; genus Aethalodelphis; species Aethalodelphis obliquidens. The sequence goes on along the minus strand of NW_020837969.1, from coordinate 23,853,617 downwards.
ACAGAGTAAAGAAGACTGCCCTCACCAATGGTGGGCATCATCCAATCTGGTGTGAACCTCAATAGAACAAAAAGGCAGAGGAAGGGGAAATTTGCTCTTTGCTTGGGCTGAGATGTCCATTTTCTCCTGCCCTTGCACATCAGCACTCCTGGTTCTCAGGCCTCTGGACTCTAAGCAGGTCTGACACCATTGGCTCCTCTGGTTCTCAGGCCCTCAAATTTGGTCTAGAATGACACCACTGGCTTTCCTGGGCCTCCAGCTCGCTGATAGCAGATTGTGGAAATTCTAAGCCTCCACAATCGCATGAGGCAGTCCCTCACAGTAAATATCTTTCTCTATATCTATATATATATCCTATTGGTTCTATTTTTCTGGAGAACCCTATTACCTATATAATCTTCGCTCCACTTTGAACCAATTTGATCTCCTGTTGGTTCCCTCATTATTGAATTAAACAAATGTGATGTGCTCATTGTATATTTGTATGAGAATTGGTCTTTAGTTTTTTTAGAAAAATATGCTGTGACACTTGGCCACTTAGTATCCACGTGATCTTGCACAAGGCACTACTTTTCTAAATTTTCATTTCTTCATCTGTAAAATGGGATTAAATTGCCATTATATTACTTGCCTTATTATAGTACATTATTATTATATATTACTTGCCCTACTGACCACGGGGTTGATGTCAAGATAAACAGTGATAAACCTGATGTGACATCTCTTAAACTGCAGCTATACATGAGTTGGCATACTGATAGGAGTAGTGACAGATCTTTTACTGCTATTATACCTCACTCTCTTTAGTATACTGAGAAGGATCAAGAACCTATGGGTACAGAAAGAGATATCAAATCCATACAAATTAGACTAAGTATATAAATTTATCAAAAGTTAATTAAACACTGAAGTGCTTCATAGGCAGAATGTTCTTTTAAATGATAAATCCAAATAGAGAAAAGAAAATGGATTCATTTATCCAAAAAGATTTCATTCTTACGCATCAGATCTGATCCAAGGAGTACTAAATTTCAACATGCATCTATTTTATTTCTCTGTATATTACACAAATTATATTTAGGAGGTTTCCAACTACAATCCAAGTTACAACAGTAATATACATACACTCATCTAACTTTTTATGTGTGTAGATGAGAATATAGAAAAAAAATAAATTTTAAAAACTGATAAGTTATAAGATTGGATTAGTAAGTGTTTTCAAATAACCTAACAAAAAGCTTATAAGACTAAAGCAGCTTAAATGATTCAGCAATTCACTTTGGTTATCAATGTCCTAAATTTGGTTAGACACTTTGGGTTTCACCTATACAATTATGTTATTTTTACTAAAAGAGGCAGTTTCCAGTCAAAAAGTCTTTCAAATGTTAACAATGCAACAAACTTTAAAAATTCTGGGTTTGAGTTCTTTTATTATATTACATAGTTTCTGAAAATGTAACCTTGCCCTATTATTTTATCTATACTTAACCAATATACTAGCAACTACTTTATATATATATATATATACATATACTATATGGACACATATACATGCACATATACACATGCATGTATAATCTGTAATTTATTGTAGAAGATATAATTTATAAGGTATTCTCTTGTATTGTTTTTGAGAATTCCTTTCTACTTTTCAATGCACTAATAGGAATAGGAGGGGGCAGAGTAAAAAAATTAGGACCAAAGAATCCACGACAAAACCCTCATTAAATTCCCTAATTAAAGAGGATTTAATTAATCTATTGCTCAATTTTGGCTAATCTTAATTTCGCTCCAAATAACCCAAGCAAGCAAACAAGAAAAGCTAAATAAAACCACCATTAGTATTTGGTCCAGCTACAGTAAATCATGGCAATTTTAAAAGTAGTGGGATTTTTTTTTTTTGAGAGACTTATTTCTTTATAGGCATCTACCAAATTTTCATAACTGTCAAGTATCATGTAATATATAATTTATAATAACAAAATATAAATTAAAATTTTTATTAATAGTCAACTGAAATAAAATACAAATAGAAACAATACAAATAGAAACAAATAAATACAATAAAATGCTATTAAAATGCTAGCAACAGGGAAAAATATAAAAGCCTCTCTCTATGCTGTGTCATTGTGAGAAGCCGCACTGCCCATGAACCAGGAACATGACTTTACCTGAACTGAATCTATGGCACAGTGAAGTGCTTTATAACTGAATTTCACTATCCAACTGAATAATTCATTATTTTTAATGAATTTTCTCTGTTCTGTAAGTAGCAATAGCCAGTCAGCTAAAATCAACCACTATAAACTGGGAAACTGCAGAGGAAGTTTTCAAGTAAGTCAATTTAAAACTTGCTTAGGCTGTCTATTTTTCCTTTTTATTTTTTACTCTTACTTCATATGGCCTGAGATGAAATTTTATAGGACTCATTATCAAGAGGACATTGACGGTTGCCTACCCAGCATCCATTCCACCCTGTACCCTTTGTACAGTACCATAAATTTAATTGAGATAATGACCAGTTACTCACAAAGCCAATGTGCTTCAAGACAGCGGCCCTTAGTACCAGCTCCCATGGAAAATCCAACTGATCTGAAAGTAATCCCATTCCCCTCGCCACAATGATGATTCAGAAACTCAGGCCTAAATTCAAGGCATTCCCTTGAATTGGGGGTAAGAATAAAACCTATGATCTAATTCAGGCCAATGAGATACAAGAGAAGGTGTTTAGGGGGTTTCTGAGAATAACACGTCTTGCACTTGTAAGAAAGTACCAGAAGAGATGCCCTATATTTGAGAATGGGAAGCCTGGGCCTTCTACAGCCAGTTTGCCATTATGATGGAAGCCAGCTTGAGGACGAAGCCAACACACAGAAGACAGCAAAGATGAGAAACGGAGCTATACTAGATGGACTAAACCAGTCTTAAAGTCAGCCCTACCTCAGCCTTCAAGTTTCATTTTAATAATAAATTTCCTTATTTGTTAAGTCTGTTTGAATCAAGTTTTCTGTGCTTGCGTTCTAATACACAAATATAATTGAAAATAAAAGTATGTGGCCAATTCTTTTCTTTCTTTAACCCCTTATCTTAAAAAAAATAAATTATAACAATAAAAAACTAGCCACACAAAGGATACAATATCAAAAGTTTCATAACTTCATAGAGTTTCAAATCTTTTTAAATCAAAATAAGAATAAAATAACCTTAAATAGCAATGTAACAGAAAATTATAACTGTTGGGGAAGCTAGTAAAGTAGTCTTGTTCAGGCTTCAGAGGCGGCACTAGGCTTCTCTCTGACCAGGCAACGACCCTAAAAACTGGCTAAGTGCCAAACTGCTGAGCTACATACAGGCCAGCAGGGGTGACACCAGCATACCTTGTAAATCATTAGATAAGACAGGGAGTAAATCTGGGGGCTTGAACCTTGAGGGCCTGGCCAGCCCCCGGGGATTAGAGAACATTCCAAGACTTTCAAGTTAAGACCAAGACATTTATGACAATACCAGGGCTGCAAATTTGCACGCAGGCTGATTATTATCAGTGCTTATAGTGGGACTCCTTCGTGTAGCAAACTGAAGTCTCACCCGTGGGGTGGACGCACTGCCTGGAGCCTTTTCACAATTGGGACTCCAGATTGCTGTACCAGGGACTTCCCAGCGCTGCTTGAATATGGATGTAGGTGCTTCCCCAATTCGGTGACATATAAACCTCTGTCTTTACTATTCTTTCTTAATTAGTTATACTATTCTTTTCTTAATTAATATACTGTATTCTCGTGTTAATTCAATAAACTCTTTAAATTTTTGCTTAACTTAGTGCAGAGTGGTTATTTTGCCAGCGAATCCTACGAACCTTGAAACCAAAAGTAAGGTTTTCGGCAAAACAATAAAATAAATGGGAGTGATATTTAACTTTAGGATGCAAAGCTCTGTATTGAGCAGAAATTCAGCATTGTCAGGTAGAAAGAAAAATGCAGTATTTTACAATAAGACCAATTTAAGTGTGGGAGGAACAGCAAAAGATAAAAATAGACACAGAGTGAAAAAGAAACTGGAAAATTAATATACAATTCTGAAAGCAACCATAAGTTTACCCAACGCAAATCTTTCATAAGAACTTCAAATTAGCCTCTTCAGACAGGGCAAGTTTACGTGAAATGAGTAAAAGGAAAAATCAGCAATCTTGTGATTGTACACCTCCCAGAAGGCAAAAGTTATCTTCCAGTCCAATTATCTTACCACCACACTCCAGTGCCTTCATTTCATGAATGAACAGCAAAAGCAGATCAGGTTCCTACTGCCAGGCATGGAAACATTCATTATTCAACAGCAGACTTCCCTGACACTGATGATCTATCACATGGTCCACTGTGAAATACGGTGACATATGTTCAAACATTGCTCATCTGTCCTAGTCACTTTTACTAACCCGGTGTTCTAGCCCAATAATGATTGATGGGTATTCCTTTTGACTTTGCCATATAGTTCTAATGGTTCTATAAAGAAATACCATGGGCCTGTGCATTATCATTTTCAAAAAAAAAAAAAAAAGATCAGGTGCCAATAGGTGATGTCTCATGCTACACATCAAAATTTCCAGAAGCAACAAACCTTTGATATTTTTTCCAACGGCTCCTATTATTCCTACCATACACTAGGAAGATCCCACATCTCTACCTTCTCAGCCTCAGAGAGACCTAGAGAGAGGGTGAATCTCTGCCCTGCCCTGAAGAGCTAGCCTATCAGACTACAGGTGGAAGATCATAAAATGCAGGGACAAGAACACTGGACTCAGAAAGAAGCAAAGCCTTAAAGAAGGGAAGGGAGGGAAGGTCACTGGTTCCAATTATTTTAGGGAGAATGTGAAACTATTCTAATTGCTTATTTCCCAATGAAGAAATTATTCAAAAACCATCCTCTTTCTTAATCCTCCCACATATAAGGCATTTATCAAAAAAAGAAAATCACCTTTAAAAGAGGCTGACTGCTCTGCCGTGAGGGAGGACACAAACTGATAAACCTCTATGATTCCCAAGGACAGTACTGCAGAATAATGATGGTGTTGATGATAACAATAAAAATGGTGATAATGATAAATTAAAAAAATAAAAGAGGCTGACTGCTATGACTAACCAGCTTTAACATGAGGTAAGCTTAACTCTTATCAAAGAGCTAAAGCCTCCAAAATACTTTTCCCCCAGTATCACTTTGAGGTGATTTGATTTTATCAAATTTTATCAATTGGACTACAAGGTTCAAATACTCCTGAGATGATCAGATTCAAGATAAGCATATACAAATTAAGGTACTTTTCTATATGTGAGCAAGAATCAGGTAAAAAATGTAATTTATATCTAAATTCAAGAACAGCAAAAATGACAATCTACTGAGGAATAAACCTAATATAAAATGCATGAGACCCATTTTAAAGACAACTAAAGAAGTTTACTAAGACATCAAAAAAGGGCTAGAGAAGACACACTGAGTTCCTGGATAGTCAGTCTCAAAACTTTAAATGTATTAATTAAATCAATACACTCAAGAATCAATACCAAGAAAAGACGTCGGCAGGATTTTTCATCGAACCACAAGTTTAAAGTTCACTAAGAAAAGAAATAGGTCAAGAGCAGTAAATATTTTTTTGGAAAATAAGAACAATAAGGAAAAGCTCACTCTATTAAACATAAGCAGTACACAAAAGCAGTAATTAAAATAGTGTGGAGTTGGTATAAAAATAGATACAAATCAATGGAATAAAACATACCACGTTCAGAAACAGAGCCATGTAAATATAGAAATTTGACATATGCTAAAGGAGGCACTTCTAATCTTTAAGAAAGAACAAAGTACTCAATAAACGAGGTCAACAAAACTGTCTAAAATTCTGGTATACCATTATCAGCAAAAATTCAAAAGATTAATCACATACAACATTTGCAAGAGAACAGAAACTGGCCTCATCATTTTCAAAGACATTTTGTAGAACTTATCAACACTTTATATTTCCATACTCTTCACCACATGCACATATAAACACAAAGATGTATGCAAAGGATGTTCATTTTATCAGTCTGTAATAGCAAACATACTAAAAGCAATCAGTAGGGTAAATTAATAGTTAGATAATCAATGACATATCCATATATGGCATAATAAGCATTCAGTAAAAGAATAAAACAGAACTATATGTATTAAGATGACAAGTTCTGTAACATAGGTGCCAAGTGAAACAGGAAAAACTAAGTGTCAGTAGTAGTTACCATTTAAATTTGAAAATACAAAATGATAATATGTGTATTATGTAAATGCAAAGAACAATCCAGGAGGATAAGTATCAGTTAATAGGGGCCTCTACAGGGAACAGAATGGAACTGAGGTCAAGTATGTGAAAGGAGAGTTTTAATATGCTATAGTTTGTTTTTCAACAAGCATATCTATCTCTCTCCCATCCTCACTCCCTCAGTCCCTCTCTCCTATCCACCTCTTTCTTGAAATCTGAGAGTAACATGAAGGGCCCCTGCAAATAATGAACTCAACAGTGATTTACATTTTTCTAACATGAGATCCTGAGGATAAACACAGTTTCATGATTTTAGTAAAATCAAGAATGAGAGGAGCGAAATGTTGATTACCTTAATACAAGTAGGAAAGATGAGGGTAACAAACACATTCAGCCTTCCCCATCCCACCCCCATGTATAACAGCAAAGTTTCTGGAATGGGACTGACCTCATTACCAGTACCAGGAATGAAATCCAATTGTTTTAAAGCCAATATGGAAATCCCACTCCCCTTGCCACGCAACTGATTCAGGGACAGGAACTATAACCCAGGTCTCAATTCTCTGGTCTCCATTCCTGTCCATAATTACTAGGTCCAAGGTGGTCCAATTGTAACAAAGATCAGGATTCTCCTTCCATGCTATGGGAAGGGATGATTTTCCACCTTCTAGATGTGAAGAAAGAAATACATAGCCATAGTTGATGCACACAGTCATCCTACAACCATATAAGACATCACCCTGAAGGTAAAGCATCTTCATGCCTTCTTCATGGAAGAGGAACAAATACAGGGCCAGAAAAAATAGGCAGTGCTCTGACTGAAGGCCACTCTATCTCAGGATGTGTCCACTAAATAGGTTAATAAATAACCTTTTAAAGCTGAAGTCACTTTGATTTGGATTTTCCATTAGTTGCAACTAAAAGCATCCCTGTTGATGGGATGGGATAAGTAAAACCTAACACCACCTCTTGATCCTATTTTTTAAAGACTATATAGAATTCCATTTTCTTTATCTATCATAATTTATTTAACTATTCCCTATAGATGACAGTTAGGTTGCTTGCAAATTTCATCACAAACAATGTTCAAAGAATACCCTTGTGTGTATGTATGTATCTTTAGGCATTCATATTACTATTTCCATAGGACAGATTCTTAGACATGAAATTACTAGGTCACAGAGCACTCCTATTTCTCTGCCTGTCTTCTTAACAATAAATTTTTCACAACCCTGGGAGACAAGCCAAAGAAGCTATACAGAAAGCTAAGAAAAACTTCTACAGAAGTTTGGTGAAGGATTTCACCAAATCGTGTGGTGAAGGATTTCGAACTGAAAACTAAAAAAAGATGTCTTACATCACCTGCCACTCCTACAAGAACACTTTGGTCAAAGAACAGACGTCCATGAAGGCTTATGGTTGACTATGAGTTGCAATACAACTATATATAACTCAATACCTAATTTTCCAGTGTTAGATATAGATCAGGTTGATGGTATTTGAGATGGATATTAACGGATCATTATCACCATCAGTACTGTAGCTGTTTATATCTATAGCCTACCTCTTTCCCCCATACTTGCCCAGTGGCTTACACTCTTTAATGTATAATATCTGGGGAATATAGTGTGTCTCAGTTTTCTGACTAGCTCTCCCCCAATAATTTTGCCCACACCCTGCTCTACCCATTTGTTCACATGAGAATACCATGTTATTACCAATAACCGAATCCTTCCATAATCTCAATTCCAAGCATCTCACTCTCAAATTAACATCTCCTATTTTTGAAGCTCATTCCCTCTGGAAACTCAATCTTTTGATCCACCTGGGGCCTATAATCCAATGGTCCTACTACCTTTGCACTCTCCTCACCCCCAGGCAGTCCTTACTTCCTCCTTGGCCAGTTTAATTGCAAAATTATAACCACTTCCTTGCCTACTTCCCCAATTTCATTGCCCATCTCTGGTTTCATTATTCTCTCCTGGCAAAACTCTAACCCTGAACACAACAAATTCTCTGCCTACTCTGTGCCTATACCTATGTAGCTGAATGAATGTAGCAGGTGAAAAACACAATCTTGTTGACTGATGTGTTTAAATTTGTGACCACCAACTTCAAGTGAACTCTTAGTCTTCCTAGCATTCTACAACTTTTCCCTAATCTATTTACTATCCTCTCTTTCTAAGCTAACTATTTATACCTTCTCTTGTCTACCTAAACCTATCATATTTCCTCCCATTATCCCTCCCAGCTGACAACCATGCTTCAGACTTCACTTAAGCAATCAAAAAAGAATGTCCACAAGCTCCTACCCTGAAATTTATTCACATAATTGTATCTATGCCCATATACTCTATTGTGATGGTTAATTTTACTGTGTCAATTTGAATGGGCCACAGGGTGCCCAAATATTTAAACATTATTCTGGGCATTTCTGTGAGGGTGTTTCTGGATGAGACTAACATTTGAATCAGCAGACTGAGTAAAGTAGACTGCCCTCCCCAATGTGGGTGGGCTTCATCCAATCTGTTGATGGCCTGACTATAACAAAAAGGCTGAGTAAGGGGGAATTCACTCTTTCTGTCTGCCTTTAAGCTAGGACATTAGTCTCCTGCCTTCAGACTCACACTTGGACTGAAACAAATAGTGTCTGCTCTCCTGGTTCTCAGGCCAGACTTAGAGTGGAACTATACCACTGGCTCTCCCAGGTCTCCAGCTTGCCATCTCTATACGAGATAGACAGATAGATAGATAGATATTACATATATAGACAGGTATAGGTTTAGATATAAAAATTGGGAATTGGCCCATGCTATTATGGAGGTATGAAGGTAGGTAGATAGGTAGATAGATAGATATCCCCCATGACTTATCTGTGCTCCTAAATCCAGCCCCTCCTTGTGTGAACTAGATTCCATATCCTCTCATCTAGTCAAGGGCATTTTTCACCTCTCTTCCGCATCATCAATTTCTCCCTCTCTACTAGTCTACCAGAAAAGTCCCAAAGTCCCATCAGTATATAAGCATATGCAATTTCTCCCATCATTAAAAAAAATCAAACAAATTTGACTTCGCTAACTGCTCCATTCTTCTCCCCTAAAAACTACTCAAAAGACTCATCTATACTAGCATCTCCATTTCCATTCCTTCCATTATCTCTTCCCAGTGTTTAAAAGACACTCCACCCTCGGGCTTCCCTGGTGGCGCAGTGGTTGAGAGTCCGCCTGCCGATGCAGGGGACACGGGTTCGTGCCCCGATCCGGAAAGATCCCACATGCCGCGGAGCGGCTGGGCCCGTGAGCCATGGCCGCTGAGCCTGCGCGTCTGGAGCCTGTGCTCGGCAAGGGGAGAGGCCACAACGGGGGTGGGGGGGTGGAGAAGAAAAGACACTCCACCCCACCAAAAGGGCTCACTCGTTTCAAGGTTACCAATGACCTTCATGCTGCCAAATCTTACAGTCAGTCCTCATCTGGCTCAACACACCAGCAGCATATGACCCAATTAATCACACTCACCTTCTTGAAACACCTTATTAGGCTTCTGTGACAACTTTTGATTCTCCATCTACATCAGTCAGCATTCCTTCTCAGTACCCTTTGCCCATCCCTCCTTACCTCCCCAATCTCCAAACATAACAGAAGATTCAGGTCACAGACCTGGTTGTTCTCTTCTCCATCTACATTCACTCCCTTGGAGATCACATCCAGCCTGATGACTTTAAAATTAACTACAGCGGGCTTCCCTGGTGGCGCAGTGGTTGGGAGTCTGCCTGCCGGTGCGGGGGACACGGGTTCGTGCCCCGGTCCGGGAGGATCCCACATGCCGCGGAGCGGCTGGGCCTGTGAGCCATGGCCGCTGGGCCTGCGCGTCCGGAGCCTGTGCTCTGCAACCGGAGAGGCCACAACACTGAGAGGCCCGCGTACCGCAAAAAAAAAAAAAAAAAAAAAAATTAACTACAGCACACTGGTGACTTCCAAATTTATATAAACAGCCTAGAGCACTCCTCTGAACTTCAAACTTGTATACCCAATTATTTACTAGATACTTGAATGTCTAATGCACATATTGTACTCAATAGGTATAAAATTTCCCCGAACTGCTCCTTCCATAAATTACAATTTTCAGTAGGTACACCTCCATCCTTCTGATTGCTCATGCCAAAAACCTTAGAATCATCCTTGACTCCCTCTCCTCCTTTCACACCTCACATCCAATCTATCAGCAAATACTGTTAGTTTTACCTTCAAAATAAAGCTGAAATCCTACCTCCTATCACCTCCTATCACCACCGCCATAGCTAAAACCTTGGTTCAAGCCACATTATCTCTTATCTGCTTGCCTCCATAGTCTAGTCTCAAAACAGTAGTCAGAGTGATTCTGTTAAAAGAAATGTCAATTTAAAGGATTATATACCATAACCAAGTGAGATTTATCCCAGGAATGCAAAGGTGGCTCAATATAAGAAAATCAATGTAATATGTCACTTTAATAGAATGAAGGAAAAACACCACATGATCATTTCAACTGACACAGGCATCTGATAAAAATCAAATATTCTTTCATGATATAAAAACTCAAAAAACTAGGGACAGAAGAGAATTTCCTCAACACAATAAAGGGGTTTATGAGAAACCCACAGTTAACATCATACTCAGTGGTGAAAGACTGAAAACTTTCCCCCTAAGATCAAGAGCAAGACAGATACTCACTTCCACCAATGCTATTCAACATAGTATTGAAAGTTCTAGCCAGAGAAATTAGATATAAACAAGAAATAAAAGGCATTCAAATTGGAAAGGAAGAGTAAAACTACCTCTACTCACAGATGACATGATCCTGTATATTAAAACAAAAACCCAAAGAATCCACAAGAAACTACTAAATTTTTTTTTTGGGGGGGGGGGGCTGTGTTGGGTATTTGTTGCTGTGTGCAGGCTTTCTCTAGTTGTAGCGAGCGGGGGCTACCCTCCGTTGTGGTGCACGGGCTTCTCATTGCAGTGACTTCTCTTGCTGCGGATCACAGGCTCTAGGCGTGTGGGCTTCAGTAGTTGTGGCACATGGGCTCAGTAGTTGTGGCATGCAAGCTCTAGAGCACAGGCTCAGTAGTTGTGGTGCACAGGCTTAGTTGCTACGCGGCATGTGGGATCTTCCCGGACCAGGGCTCGAACCCGTGTCCCCTGCATTGGCAGGTGGATTCTTAACCACTGCGCCACCAGGGAAGTCCCACCAATTCCAAGAAACCTACTAGATTTAATAAGCAAATCCAGCAAAGTTGCAAGGTACATGATCAACACACAAAAATAAGCTGTGTTTCTAGACAACAGCAACAAACAATCTGAAAGGAAATTAAGAAAGCAATCCCATTTACAATGGCATCTAAAAGAATAAAATAAAATATCTAGGAGGTGAAAAACTTGTACACCAAAACCTACAAAACACTGCTGCCAATTAAAGAAGATATTTCATTCATAAAGAAGACAAGTTCGTCACTTGTCTCCATAACATGAGCCTGTACTCCACAACAAGAAGCCACCACAATGAGAAGCCCACACACTGCAACAAAGAGTAGCCCCCACTCGCCGCAACTAGAGAAAGCCTGCGTGCAGCAGTGAAGACCCAACACAGCCAAAAATAAATAAATTAATTAATTTTTAAAAAAGAAGACAAGTTTCATTGCAACAAATGGAACACCTATGTTCATGGATAGAAATACTTAATATTGTTAAGATGTCACACTACCCAAAGCTACCTACAGATTCAACACAATCTCTACCAAAATTCCAAAAGCTTTTTTTCAGAAATGGAAAAGCCAATCCTCAGATTCATATGGAATTGGGAGTTCCCTGGCGGTCCAGTGGTTAGGACTTGGCACTTTCACTGCTGTGGCCTGGGTTCAATCCTTGGCCAGGGATCTAAGATCCCGCAAGCCACCTGGTGCTGCAAAAAAAAAAAAAAAAAAAAAAATCATATGGAATTGCAAGGGGCCCTGGATAGCCAAAACAGTCTTCAAAAAGAACAAAGTTGGAGACTCAGACTTCCCAGTTTCAAAACGTACTACAAAGCTATGATAAGGGTTTAGTAAGAATACACAAAAATCTCCTACAACTCAACAACAAAAAGACAAACAACTCAATTTAAAAACACACAAAGGACTAGAATAGACATTTCTCCAAAGAAGATATACCGATGGCCAATAAGCATGTGAAAAGATGTTCAACGTCTTTAGTCATTAAGGAAATGCAAATCAAAACCACAACAAGATACCACATCACATCACCACCTAAGATGGCTATAATAGAAAGAAAAAGGAAAGCAGAAAGATGAGAAGAAAGGAAAACAAAAGAGAAAAGGAAAAGAAAAAAAGAAAAGACAAAAGAAAAGAAAAAGGAACAGAAAATAACAAGTTTTTGAGAGGATTTGGAGAAATTGGAACCCTTATAACATTACTAGTTGAATGTAAAATGGTTCCACCACCGTGAAAAACAGTTCTGCAGTTCCTCAAAAAGCTAAACATAGGGACTTCCCTGGTGACGCAGTGGTTAAGAATCCGCCTGCCAATGCAGGGGACATGGGTTTGAGCCCTGGTCCAGTGCGGAGCAACTGAGCCCGTGCGCCACAACTACTGAGCCCGTGCGCCACAACTACTGAGCCTGCGTGCCTAGAGCCCGTGCTCTGCAACAAGAGAAGCCACCAGAGTGAGCAGCCTGCGCACCACAACGAAGAGTAGCCCCCGCTCCCCGCCACTAGAGAAAGCCTGTGCGCAGCAATGAAGACCCAACGCAGCCAAAAATAAATAAAAAAAAAAATTAATAATAAAAATTAAAAATAAATAAAAAATAAAAAAAAATAAAAAAATAAAAAAAAAAATAAAAAAATAATAATAAATAAAAAATAAATAAAAATAAAAAATTAATAATAAAAATTTTAAAAAAAAAGAACTAAACACAGAATTATCATATGATCCAGCAAGTCCACTCTAGGTACAGACCAAAAAAGAATTGGAAAAAGGGACTCAAGCAGATCCTTGTAAGCCAATGTTCAGTGCACCATTATTCACAATAACCAAAAGGGGGAAAAAACCCAACTGTCTGTCAAAAGATGAATGGATACACAAAATATAGTATATACACACAACGGAACAGTATTCAGCTATAAAAGGAAATTAAGTGCTAATACATGGTACGACATGGATGAACCTTGAGAGCATTATGCTGAGTGAAATAAGTCCGATGCAAAAGGACCAATATTATGATTCCACTTGTATATACTACCTAGAATAAGCAAATTCATAGAGAGTATACCAGAGGTTACCAGGGGCTGGGCAGAGGGAGCAATGGGGAGTTATTGCTTAATTAACCAGTTACAGAGTTTGCCTGGGGTGATGCAGAAGTTTTAGAAATAATGGTGATGGTTGTGTAACAGTGAGTGTAATTAATGTCACTGAATCGTACACTTAAAAAATAGATAAATTAGCAAACTTTGTTATATACATTTTACAATTTTTTTTTAAAGATCATTCAGATCATGGTGTTTCCCTGACAAACCTCTCCAGTAGCTTCCCACCTCCCTCAGAATGAAAACCCAAATTTTCAAAATTGCCTACAAGGTCCTACACAATCTGTCTGACTTTATCTTCTACAATTCTCTATCTCACCCTGCTCTAACTTACTGGCCTCCTAGGCTGCTCTGCGGACACACCATGCAGGCTCCCTCAGAGCCTTTGCACTTTCCTTTCCCTCAGATAACCACAGGACTAGCTCTCTCACTTCCTTCAGGTCTTTACTCAAAAATTATCTTCTCAGCCAGGCCTTCCCTGACCACCTACTGTAAAACTGCAGCTCCCTACCCCCACTGACACTCTTCACCTTCTGATATACCAGGCTTTTGACTCATTGCCTATCTCTCTCCAAAATGCAAACTCCAAAAACGAGCGATTTGTGTTTGTTTTGTTCATTGATGGTATCCCCAGTACCTAGAGCAGCGCTCAATAAATATCTGTTGAATTAACAAACGGAGACCACTGTTCAATGGCATGAAAATCTAAATGCCCTACCCACACCGACCTTCAGCTCCCTAAAAGTTAACGCACCGAACTATACAAAATCCTTAGTACTCGGACTTAAAGACCACTAAAGTAACATCCTAAGGATTCTAATATCCTCTTCCATAGGGAGAACTTTTACATACTCAAACATATCCAGAAAACAACTCAAATTAAACCAGGGAAAACACAACAAACCATTAAGGATTCAATGCTTTGAACTCAAAAAATCCAACATAACTTGTTACACTACACAAAATGGGCTGGGTGCCTGGGAGGTGGAAAGGGAGAAGGAAGATGTCCGTCTCTAAGGAATATCCCACACACAGCCCAGAGGCCTGCTCTGCCGGACTGAGCACCGCCAGTGTCGGAGAAGGCTAGAATGATACCTCAAGGGTCTGGAGGTGGAAGCAGGGTTGGGGAGGACACGTTACCGTGAGAAGAGTCAGTTCAATGGGACTTCTCCTTCAGCTGGACGACTTGTGCAGCGTCCCAACGGCATTGCCTGGAACCCAGTCACTCATGCTGGACACCAATTCAATCGACCTTATTCCCGCGGGTCAGAGTCCACGCCGGAGCGTCACGGCGCACACAGCATACGTCACTTCTAGGACACGGACCTTCCCACCCCTCCCTCCGGGGTCCGTCGGCCCCCAGTCCACCACTCCCAGAGCGCCGCGCTGCAGCCCCTCCCACCCTAGCCCGGCGGGCTACGCGAAACGCATGCGCGGAGGACTCCCGCCGCCGCTGAGCACTCAGGGAAGTGTAGTCTCCTTGTGGGTGCCCGTGGGCCGCCAGAGTCCTACGTCCCGGCGGAACCTGGAGAAGTCAGAACACTCTCGCCACCCGGGTTCTTATCCCCACCTTCACACCTGTCCGGTCACCTCACGCTCACGCTTCCGTCAGGGCTTCCGTCAGGGCGGGCCCCAGGGGAGAGCGGATACCCGGTCTTCCCTTAAGCGGGCTGTGCTGGAGGAGGCGGGGCCCACTGCCCGCCTCCCACCGCCCCCCTCCCCGCCCCCCTCCCCGCCCCCCTGTCTCCCGCGGGCCGCGGGCCGGTGCCCGAACAGAGGCGGCGGCCCCCGCAGCAGCCGCAGGAGGGGCGGCGGCGGTGGGCGCCGCAGGCGATGCCCCTGCCCGGCTGCTCCGGCGTGGGGCAGTGCGAGCGGCGGCGGGGGAGCAGGCAGGGGGCGGCGGCTGCGGCGGCTGCAACAGAGGGGCCGAGAGCTGGAGGCGGCGGCGGCGGCGGCCTCGAAGGGCATCGGCGGAGGCGGTGATGGCAGCAGTAGTGATGTGAGTGTGTGCTGGCTGGGGCCCCGGGGGCTGTCCAGCCCGAGGCGGGCGGCCCGGCGGCGAGCGGGAGCGGGAGGCCAGGGGCGGCGGAGGGATGCTGTGTGCCCGGTGCGGAGCCGGGAGACGCCGCCCGCCGCCCGCCGCCCGCCGCCGCCGCCGCCGCCGCCGCCGCCGCCGTGGACCGTCCTGGCGCTGCGGCGGCCGGCGCCGCGCAAAGAGCGGCCAGATGTGGGGTTCCCGGGCAGAGGCTGGGGCAGCGCAGGCCGAGGGGCGTCTGCGATTGTTCTCAACACTCCTCCCCCACCCCACCCCGTGTGTCTGTTTGTCACTTGCAGCTGAAGATGGAAAGAGCCAGGCGAAGGGGAGGCGGCGGCGGCGGCGGCGGCCGTGGCCGCGGCGGCAAGAATGTAGGGGGCTCTGGCCTCAGCAAGAGTAGACTCTATCCCCAGGCCCAGCACTCCCACTACCCCCACTACGCGGCTTCAGCCACCCCTAACCAGGCTGGGGGCGCAGCCGAAATCCAGGAGCTGGCCTCCAAAAGGGTGGACATCCAGAAAAAGAGGTTTTACCTAGATGTGAAGCAAAGCTCCCGGGGCCGGTTCCTAAAGATAGCCGAAGTCTGGATAGGGAGAGGCCGGCAAGACAATATCAGAAAGAGTAAACTGACCCTCTCCCTGTCCGTGGCCGCGGAGCTGAAGGACTGTCTAGGGGACTTCATCGAGCACTATGCCCACCTGGGCCTGAAAGGCCACCGACAAGAGCATGGTCACGGCAAAGAGCAAAGCTCCAGAAGGAGACAGAAGCACGCAGCACCCTCCCCACCAGTCTCTGTGGGGTCCGAAGAGCACCCTCACAGTGTCCTCAAAACAGACTACATAGAGAGGGACAATAGGAAATACTATCTAGACCTAAAGGAAAATCAACGGGGTCGCTTCCTAAGGATAAGACAAACCATGATCCGGGGAACTGGCATGATAGGTTATTTTGGCCACACTTTGGGCCAAGAGCAGACTATCGTCCTCCCAGCACAAGGGATGATTGAGTTTCGGGACGCCTTGGTTCAGCTCATTGAAGACTATGGCGAAGGGGACATAGAAGAACGCAGAGGTGGAGACGATGACCCAGTCGAACTCCCAGAGGGGACTTCTTTCAGAGTGGACAATAAAAGGTTCTACTTTGATGTGGGCTCTAATAAATATGGAATTTTCCTGAAGGTAAGTGAGGTGAGGCCACCTTACCGTAATACTATTACTGTTCCATTCAAAGCTTGGACAAGGTTTGGGGAGAATTTTATCAAGTACGAAGAAGAGATGAGGAAAATTTTCAACAGCCATAAAGAAAAGAGGATGGATGGCAGAAGGGCCAGTGGTGAAGAGCAAGAATGCCTCGACTAGAATGAAATTGAACTCCATCAGGCAAAAGTTAAAATCATAAATTGGCTAAAAGTACTGATCCATAATCATTTGAAGAAATTTTTCCTCTTTTTTTGGCCCTTTGTTATGAGTAATACCTCTAGTAGTTATACTTCAAGGAGTCTGATTCTCATGTTATGTTATCCATAAAACACTATAATTCTTATGGGAATTTCAGCCTTCCCAGAGCTAAATAGTTTAGCTGCTTCAGCTGCTCCAGACTATTGAAGTATGCAAATCAGCACAGTGTGACATTCTGACCTTCTAGATACCATAACTAAGATTAACATTGCACTATGACATAAGCCTAAAAAAAGATACATATACCTAATATGTAAGTGTGAATTTCTATTTAACAAGTTCCCCAAAA
This sequence comes from Aethalodelphis obliquidens, assembly GCF_003676395.1. Taxonomy (NCBI): domain Eukaryota; kingdom Metazoa; phylum Chordata; class Mammalia; order Artiodactyla; family Delphinidae; genus Aethalodelphis; species Aethalodelphis obliquidens. Next base: position 23,836,221 of record NW_020837969.1, on the reverse strand, counting down.
AAAGTATTCCATTCCTACTTCATTAAAAGCTGCTAGGATTACCTGTAGGACAGTTACCACAGAAACAGAAACTGACTTCTATTATAAATATATTTATTTACAAAAGTACGAGTAGAAATATATTAAATGTCCATTGGATAACTGAATATTAACCAGTACCATTAAAGAATCGAATCTTAGAGTTACTATAGTATTCTATAATTTCAAATTTTGTGGTGACCCTACAGTTTATACTTGCCATATCAATGCCATGAGAGAGTTTTAATTGGTTATTCTAAGCTAGTTATAATCCCATCTTCACCTCTGATTATTGTACCATATATTATTATTGACTTTCCAAAGTTTCAGGAATTACTTTTATGTCACTGTTGCGTGGGAGGCTTTGCTATGGAAATCTTGATATTTTAGCTTTTCATGCTAATTTGAAGGTTGTGAGAGGTTCTTTCCCAAAATACATCATGGACTCAAGGTGTTATATTTTATGCTGCTGCTTTAGCACTGTTTCAGAAGGGTTGGTGCACCAGTTACCTGATATAAAAATAATCTGTAGTAATATATTTTAGTAGCACTTTTGCAGTTGCTGCCCTGAAGTCCATTTCAACACTTACAGTATAAACCTGACTTTTAAAGGTGTTTTAATTCCAGGAAAAAAAAAAAGTTTTTTTCTAAAAAGCATTTAGAATAAATATACAATTTCAGCCTGGAAAAATATAATTTGAAGATTGGTTATAAACATATTTGAAAGAATAATTCAGGTATTTTTCCAAGGTGCTCTTTATGATACTTTACACAAGGTTTACTTTACACAAGACTCACCCACTTACTGGTATTAAAAATTACTTTCCAGGAAGTGCCACAGCAATTTTTCAACACCCAAGCAATTTTTTAAACAAGTGGATATAATGTATATGTGTACCAACCCACCCTGTATTAACTGACTGAAATTTTATCTGTTGAGCTGCATTTTATCTGAATGAAATTACTGTCTTTTATCTTGGCTTTATTCACCTCCCACACAATGAGTCCATATAATCATGTTTAGAAGCCAGACACTGATTTCAGCCCCCAAATATAGCTCTCATTGATGAGAGCTGGCTGCATGGATTGAGTTCAGAATGTAGCTCTTCTTTTATATGCTATAAGTAATTCACAATTATTTTAACAGTTGATTTCCCTCCAGAGGTTTGTCCCCAAATACACTTAAGTAAGATCACTAAGAAAACTTTATGATATGAATTAAGAAAATTAATTTCACAGATTTATGTTACTTAAGAACAAGCAATCAGTAACCTAGACATACATACTGGTGTTGGCTTACTGATTGTATTTCCAGTTTCCTCAAAGTATAAAGGAATCTCCCCAGTTCATTATAATTGTGGGCCATCTGGATCACTATGGACCAGCTGAAGGTTAGAAGATGGTGTTAGGACTAGAGTTAATAGCTCATGGCGGGTGTTGAGACTCTAAAAGTAGCAAGGATCTTTAAACAGTCCTCACTGTAAAATAACTATTCTAGGCTTGATAAAAAGTAGTTTTGGGGTATGTGAAGGAGTGGTGTACACTTGAATTACTGTACTACTGATTGCTTTGCTGCCCATCATAGTGCCTATTAATAATAATCAACCTGTCAGATTTTGGCAAACTGGAGCTGTGAATATTCCAGTATTTGAGTGTTCCTATCACTATTGCTGTGACTGTATACTCTCTCTTAAAACTTTCCCTTCCAAAATATTTATATCTGTTAAATCTAAATAATTTCCTTCTTGGTTTTTAGTCTGGTAAGGTTTGAGTGTGTGTGTGTGTGTGTGTATATATATAAATATATATATATGTATATATATATACACACACACACACACATCTATGTGTGTGTATATATGTGTTATATATATACATACACATGATACAATGTCAGACTTAAATATCTTTAACTCATTGTATATAAATATTATTAGTTTAATTTTGCATTAATAATTTAAGTGAAAAATTGGTTAGGCAGCCAAATTTTCTACATTGTATGTATACTTCAGAGTTTTTACCATCTCAAAGCTACAAACTGGATAGATGCATATGTACCGGCAGTTGAATATACTTTAGAATCATTAAGCCTTCTGCCAGTCCTTTTGTTTCATTTTCTTCAAAGTTAATGTTCACCGAAAAATGAAATGATGCTATGATTTTTTTTGATACTTAAAATTTCCAGTCATTCATTAGCCATAATCAAATAAGATCCAATCCAAAACTCTGGTATTAGGACATGTACTGAGATGTATCTTATAAAATACGCTACTATTCTTATCTGTGCAATATACATTTTATTTATTGTCATTTGTAACATAAATGGAGCTGCAAGTGTACATGGTACTCTTCAAAATAATAGGATCCCTGCCTTGAAGACATAAAACTCTTAAGGCAACTGGATGTTAGAATTCAAAAAGTGAGCATTAAAAGTTAGTAACCAAAATTACTAGTTCACTATATAATTCTAAAACACTGATGATGTTTGCACATAATAATTCAAGCATAATGTGGTACAGACTCAAAACTGTAATAATATAAGCTGATAGTATGAAATTGGGAAACGGGTCCCTCATAATCGTTGGCAGTGTGCTCCTACCAATTGAAAGCAGCACTAATCTGTTGCTTATATGCAAAAGGTGCAATGTATTATAAAAGTATTAAACTTCTGCCACATTTTATAATTTTCCTTGTTAAAGCCCCAAACTGCCATGTCCCTTAAACTTGAGTCAAACACAAGCTTATTTGCACTAAAGAGCATGGCCAAAAAATAAATGACAGGGTGGAAAAGCTAATTGGAACCTCTTGAAATAATTGGTTCTAATGGGAGAATTTCACATTTGTCTATTTGAAAGCTATATGGTCCAGGCAGACAATCTGTCAGTTCACTAATTTAATAATGCACTTTACCTTTTGTATATAAAAGATGTACATTTATGCCACTTGACCGGTGGGATGTGTTTCAATAACTATGTAGTTAGAATCTGTAGGGTGAGCTCTTGCATGCATATGTTTGTGTTGGAACTGCCGTAGTAACAAGTTTCCATTAAATCAGTGTAATGGAGAAGGGTAGAAAATGTTTCTGCAGCAAATCCCAATACATTTAACAAAGAATTTTAAAGTAGAGTTCATATTTGTATTCTTCAGGACTAGAATCAATAAAAAACTATTTCTAGCCCAGGTTAGTATTACAGTTGAGATTATATCTAATTGAGATTCCCCATAATACCCTGAAAATGAATTTTGGGAATTTGTGCAGACAAAAAAATTTTTAACAATTCTGTTTCATTGTTGATGTGTGTTTAAATTAGTAATGAAAAGACAGTACATGATACTATATTAGAATTAAAAGTGTGATTGGCTGATATGGCATAGTTAAGAAAACACCCAGACTAAAGAAAGTTCAAATTAAGGAAATGCAAAGAGCCTAAGAACAATTGCTAAAATAAATATGATATTATTTCAAAACTTGCAGAAGAACTAACTTTCACCAACCAAAAAGGGTATTAGGGGCCTTAGTGTATCCTTCCATCCTGAAAACTTCCTAAGATATACATTTGAAAACTAGATAATTGTTGCTTAATAATAGGTTGTATGTACTTTACTAACAACACTGTGTACTAACAATTCATCAAGAGTATACTATATTTACTGCATTCATTTTATATTTGTGGATAAGAATACATTATATATAGTGAACCTATCTTAATATAATCTTGTATTTATATTGTAATTTTGCAAATATTTTCAGTAAAATAAACATTTATCTGAGCTGCACAATTTGAAGAGGATGAAATTGGAATACACCCTCAGACGCTCAGTTTTAATAAGCAGCTACCATTGAAAGTTGATGTATGTACTATCATTCCTTTAGAATTTGTTTTATGGTTTATTTTAATACTTAAGTAAATAGGACTTAATTGCAAATTTGAAATAGTGTCCTGGAAATAATTTTTTCATAAGTGTGAGATTTTCTTTTTTCCTGCTTATTTCCAAATGTCTTTCACTGGAACTATTTGTAAAATCTTATTCCAAGCTTTATGTAAGAGCTTTGCTTAGTCATCACATAGTTTGAAGTTTCTCTTTTACCAAAACACCAAACATCTTTGGCAGGATAAAATCTAAAGTAAACCACAAAGAATTTAAAGTTGATTCTATGCCAACAGAATAATACAGGTATAATATTTATCACTGCCAAATAAGATTCTTAAAATCTTTCTGGAGTTTCCTTAAAGATTTCTTGAATTTCATAGAGAAATATTGGCTTGTGGCTAGCCCATTAGAGGAAGAGAGTAGGGATGTTGGTATGTTGTTGAGACAATCTGTAGTCCACGATACTGTAGCAGTGAGGTACAGGGAAAATGTGTTTTTCCCAATTTCACGTCTTGTGAAAATTGAGTTTTGGGGGTTTTTTTGGGTTTTTTTTCTTGCGATACGCAGGCCTCTCACTGTTGTGGCCTCTCCCGTTGCGGAGCACAGGCTCCGGACGCGCAGGCTCAGCGGCCATGGCTCACGGGCCCAGCCACTCTGCGGCATGTGGGATCTTCCCGGACCGGGGCACGAACCCATGTCCCCTGCATCGGCAGGCAGACTCTCAACCACTGCGCCACCAGGGAAGCCCACAAATTGAGTTTTTAGATCACAGTTACTCTGTCATACCCAAATTTATGTAGAAAAACAGTTTATGTGCTAGTATATTTTCTTGTATAATATTAAAAAATTAATCTTTTTTTTCCTTAATTTGACATGATTTTTTAAGTAATTTAAATTTATTTAGTCAATATTTTTGAACAAGGAAAACATGCATATAGTACAAAATTTAAATGGGCCAGATGGGTAGACACTGAAATGTAGCAACCAGTGTTACCAATTTCTTGGGTCTCCTTCTAGAGTTACTCTGCATATACAAACATATGTATTATATATACAGATATTCTTCTTAAACATACAGTTGGAAACATATCGTATACACTCTCCTGTACCCAGTAGTATCAATTTTAGATCTGCCATTATAAGTGAATTTTTTCCCCTTTTACCTAGATACCATAGTTGGTCTAGTTACCATAGATCAATTAAATGCATAGATAGTTAAATTTAATTTGAACTATTTATGACACCAAGGGAACCTCAAGGAAATTTCAAATGATTCCCATTGGAATTTACTCAAAATGCAAATATATGTATATATCAATTTTTAAATGTATAAATATTCAGTTTCCCGTCCCTATTTGAAACCACTTTGCCCTCCTAGCTCCCCCTCTTCCTTCCCTCAAAAAAGTATTGGTCTTTTTCCTGAGGCAATACAGTTCAGGATGTTAAGTGATTTACCCAAAGTTTATTTTAGATTAACTGTGTCCTGTAATGAAAAACACCCATGTTTAAAAGCTTTAATAAATTATCAGTTAGTCAGTTTTTACTATTTCTGTTACTATTATTTTTATCCAAAGACCTTGCCATTGTAAGAGTAAATCAGCACTAGAACCATAGCAAAAGGTTATGATCCTGCTGAAATCTTTTGATTTATTAACATGAGTGTTTATAATGAGAAAAAGTATAGTTATTAATGAATAATTCATTTAGCATTTAGTCAAATCCAAGACTAAGCAAAGGGATAATGCTACTTCTGATTATTTAAAGCATTGATTCCCCATTGAGGGACCCAGAGTCCGTGAGATTTCCTTGGGACCAAAAGGTACCAAGATGATTTGGGAAAAGATTAAAAACGTAAGGGCTATGAGGTTACAAGTACAACTAAACCATCTCTATTTTCCGCTGTAAGAATATAAAATAGCAAATATAATTGTTTGAAAATGAAATTAGCATAATTACTATTACTGAAAATATAAACAAAGTTGCTTCAATAGTTCCCCAACCCCTCCCCCTCAAAAGTCACAGTTCTCTTTTTATTCACATCAAGGAGGCACTTTAAGGTCACTTTTCTAATAACCACCAAGAAAAAATTATCTGAAAAATTAAAGGTCCCATACTTGAACCCTGAAGGATCCTATATAGTTATGAATTAAAGCAACCAATTAAGAGTATGTGGGTTGAGAAAGAATTTCTCAAACAGTATGTGGGTTGGTGTGTGTAAACTCTATGAAAATGTTAAAAGGTTTAAAAATTAAAGCATTGGTTTCAACTTTAGAATAATATCTTCATAAGTGATGGAATGATTTTCTGTTTGTAACATGGAAAAAGTGTTGTTAGAAAACAAGATTCTCTTAAACATTTATTTTTAAAGCATAAAAGAGTTTGCTTCTTTTATTTTAGTGATGAATAACTCATTATCCTTTGCAGAATCTGTAACATTGGTAAAGTTCACCAGGTATTTACTTGTTGAAGCTTAAAATGGTTTATAGGTATTGTTCCTTATTTAAAGAGAGGGATCAAAAGAAAGGTAATTCACCTTCGGGAAGAGTTTTGCTTAAATTTAGGCTAAAAAATATTAATAATTTTCCATCCTTAATCAAGGAGTTTCCCATCTTGGCGCTTTCTGGTAAATTGTTTTCCAAACTTTACCTTCTTTGGAATATCCCTTGTGAGAAATTGCATAGTCTTACTGAGGCCAGTGGCATCTACCAATAAATAAAAGCTTATTGGTAATGAATTAGTGCTGCTACGGTGAGGTTAGTTTGTAATGTGAATATGAAGAAAATACTCATTTAAGTAGAATATACAGTGCCTCCTTTAGTGTTGACTTTTTTCTAAGATTGAATAGGCATTGTCCTTTCATTTTACCCCTTTATACTTAGTTTCTGTGTTATTCTATTCCAAGTATTCATTGTTCCCAGGAAATATTAGGAGTAAAGAAAAGAGAAAGTAATCCCTAAGAAAAGTGTTCATAGTATTTAAAAACTAGAGTCGCTCAAAGTGTAAAATTGGAGGGAAAGTGCTTTTGTTGGTTTTAGTCTTTATCAGAATAACGGTATAAATCTGATTACTTTATTTGATCTGATTAGAGGCCAAATGTCTTTATCTGAGACGCCTGTATTTGGAAATATTCAGTATTTTATTTTTCTTAGAACAAATGATTCTGTAGGATAATACTCTTCTTCAGGATTTTATTTATGATTTGTTGTGGATTTGATGAAGTTGTTGCCTAGAGGCGGCAAATATAAAAGAAGAAATAGAGAAGAGAAAGGTGGTGGCTGATTAGTTTGCTTGCTTATAACAAAAGAAATCAATCTAATAGAAATGAGATAAATAAGTCATTCTCAAAACTAAATCCCTGTTTATTTAACCTTTAAAAGAGCCTCTGAGAAAGAATAATAAGACCTAATTCTGCCAGTGTATGGCCTGACCCTGAGCAAATCATTTCACTTTTGTTGGGTGGTTTCCTTATATGAAACAAGAACAAGATTGTACTAGAAGGTAGGGTTTCCTCCTACTCTAAACTTCTTAAATTCTGTATTAACAGAATGTGAAAGAAAAAATAGAAGAATAATACCCGGATTAGAAAGTATGAGTAAGAGATTCTCTCTTTATATTAAAAACAACTATAATAATGCACCAACCTGTGATGACGCCCAAAAGAACATGCAGAAGTGCCAGTTTTATAACACATATGTATCTCTCTAGCCACACAATAAAATTTTGTTCCTAGTCCTAAGACCAAATTGTTATATACTTACTATATAATTATCCTATGCTTTAATTTTTTTTTACTTTTATTTATTTTTTTTTTTGCGGTACGCGGGCCTCTCACTGTTGTGGCCTCTCCCGCGTCCCCTGCATCGGCAGGCGGACTCTCAACCACTGCGCCACCAGGGAAGCCCTATGCTTTAATTTTTTTGAGAAATATTTTTATTATCTATATGAAGTGTCATTTTTTCGAAGTAGCATCACTTGTTTTATACATACTGTAATCATTTTCTATATTGCACGTGACAAAAGAATTTTTAAAGTTAACATCACTTTCTGAAATGCCATTGTTCCTGAAATAACCATAAATTACATTGCTAAACAATATACTGCAACTGTCATTGCATTGGTCCCCGAGAATCAGGTCCTTCCTTTGACCCCAATTTCCTTGGTCCTATTGAAGATCCTATGTTACAAATCACGACATTTAACAAATGTTAAATGTCAAGAACGCTGAACTTCGAACAATATAGTTTTGCTATAGAGGACCCTACTAGGGTATGCAAAGATAAAACATAATGAGTTTGTTTATTTGTTTGTTTTTAGCCTTGAGAAACTATAGAGGTTGATGATTAGAGGGGAGGAAAAGCATCACACGGGTTTTTGTCTCAGAGGCATTTATTTAGGCATCCCAGTCCTCCAGTCATTGGTGCCACCACCACTGTCAACAGGGGACTTTAAAAGAGTGACACCTTTCTCCCTAAACCTGTCTTTTGGATGCCTATTTCTTTATCAAAGACAGTGTTTACGGGCAAGGAAAGCATATTTTGAAGTGCATGTATACGTGTGTGTTTTGTCAATTTCAAAAAAATAATAATAATATCTGTGCACATAAAATTTGATTGCAGAAACGTTTAATAAAACAGTCTTTAGCCTGGTGGTGGTTCACACTAGCCATCTGATCAACAAATTCTATAGAGTGAATTGGCTGTTGTAGAAGTTTTTTTCCTCTCTTCTCTTTCTCCTCAAATAGCAGATCGATTTTAGGTTCTTCATTGCTTCTTCTTCAGTGTAGTTTGAAATCTAAGTGGGATGGGAGGGAATAATTTAGTTTGGCAGTTCTTTACCCTGGCCATTTTGTAGAAATTTTCCTCAGTTTCCCATTTCAAACACTCCAAGCAACCTTACCAAAAGAACACACCTAAGTGACAAAATTACCCAGCAAATAAAACAACAGAATCATGAGATAATGACTTAGGAATACAAGACACCTAGTGTGTATCACACCTAGTGTGATAACTTTACTTATCATTTGCTAATTTACTTCAGAAACTGTATTTTATGTCTAGGTCCTTCAGACTAGCAGTGTGATTTATACCAATGATTGTCAGTCTAGAAATTTCAATAGGGTAAAAGAGTCTGAAGGTTCAGTTGAGTTATTATGGGATTTTATCTATCACTGTTGAGTAAATTCCCCCAAAAGGGTAAACCATGCTATCATCAGGGGTAAAAATAGAATTCTAAAACTCCATCACTCATAAATAACCTCCATCCCTGTTTTTTCCTCCCTTCTGTACACTGTACCCTGTTGAAAGTGGTTGAGAACACTAATTTCTCCCACTACTACTGTAGCCCCACTCCATCCTATTTATTTGTTCAGATGACTATTGAAACACTATAAAGAAAGATTAAAGCTGATCTTTGAAAATTTATAAATTGCCCTATGAACTACACTTTGGACTCTTAAGAAAGGGCTCCTGCTTCACTTAACTAATTTCAACACTCTTAACTGTACTTCTGTATAACAGTTTAAGATGAGTAGAAAACATTTCGCTTGGGATGATATGGCCTAAAAGGGCAGTTACTCCTACTTTTCAGTACATAGTAGGTCTTCAGAAAATATTTTGACTAGCATGATTGACAGGTCATTTCAGAAATGAATTTAGCCTCTAGGAAAATTGCACCATGACCATTTTTAAATAGGTGGTAACAAAAGGAAGAGTCAATCAAGATTTATCAGTACTAATAACTATTACTTATTGAATACCTACCATGTTCTAGGCTTTGTTGGACCCCTTATATCTACTATTTCTAATCTTTGTATTATCCCCATTTTAATATACTTTTCCAGAGGTTCAGAAATTGGTTCAGTGTTTCAGAATATAATATATTTGAATCCTTACTGATACCAAGCCAAAGATTGTGCTCAATTAGACCAGACTGCCTCTAAGACTTACTCTGAAATTTAACTCCCAACTAATAAAGCACAGGCTACCCCAGCCACCACTGTAAATAAATCTGCCTCTGATTACTGGGATGTATGGTGCTAATAAATCCAACTTATTTGGTTTTTAGTATAGCTTACAGATTGAACCTCTAATCCCAACCAACTATTTCAAGTAAGTGTGAATAATTTTTTTTTCTTTTTTTTTTTGCGGTACGTGGGCCTCTCACTGTTGTGGCCTCTCCTGTTGTGGAGCACAGGTTTCGGACGCACAGGCTCAGTGGCCATGGCTCACGGGCCCCGCTGCTCCGCGCGGCATGTGGGATCTTCCCGGACCTGGGCACGAACCCGTGTCCCCTGCATCGGCAGGCGGACTCCCAACCACTGCGCCACCAGGGAAGCCCCAAGTGTGAATAATTTTTTAAAGGGATCAGATGATGAGAATATAGATGATTATCCCAATTCTACCCTAAGGGCATAGAAGAGACAAATTACTGTTCACAGTGGGTCTACAAGTTAATTTTTCATGAAGTGAAGTCAACTGGTTATGTTAAAAAAAATCTTATCAATATTGGTGAGAGTTTTACTGGGTGATTTTTTTTTTTTGCAGCTTTTTCTGCCATCCTACTCCTTCCGCGTTATTCCATTCATTTTCATATTTTAATTACCACGTTTCCTCTTTTTTTTTTTCCTTACCTCCAGAGGGATAAATTGTGATGACTGCCCTGTTTACAGATCCACATTTTTCTCCATTACTCTAGGGCTGTGGATTTCAAACTTTAGGGGAATTAAGAATCAGTTAGAGGGTTTGTTAAACCAGATTGCTGGCCCCTAACCCCAGAGTTTCTGTTCCTTAGTTATGGGGAGTGAAGCGAGGATCAAGAATTTTTGTTTCTGATACATTCCCAGGTGACCCCATGCTGCTGATCTGGGGACCACACTTTAAGAACCAATACTCTAGGCTGAGGTGATTTTTTACCTTAGCTACAAAAGATAGTAAAGCAGAAACTTGGGTCAAAACAACTGTAGCATCTTGGTAGGAAAAAGATTCAGTGCTACTCATCCTGCTTTGAGAAATTTACAAATCTTAAAACAAGCAACTTTTTTTTATAAATTGACTAGAGGTTAGGTAAAGAATTATTATCCTCTCTTTTTTACCCTTTCATTACATTTAATAACTCTTATTAGTTCCCTCTGATATTTTTACAGCTATCTTGAGATAATTCTGATAGGGATTAACAATTATGAATCCTTATATGAAAAGTTTAGCTTTCAAATTTATGGAGACTGAAGCATATTTTTAATTTATTAAATAACTGTGTACAAGCCTTACTAAAGGAAAGTGAATAATTTCTATACTCAAGAATTGTTAATACAAGTTTTAGTGAATATTAAGTATTAGGACTTGAAGGGACCTTGTAATTAGTTTAGCCCCTTAAATTTACGTTTTGTGACATACTCCATGTAGCTCAAATGATTCATAATTACTAAAATAGGCTAAGTAAACAGAAAATAAAGGTTAAAGCTTAAAATGCTGCTTGGCCCTTAAGATATATGTGGATAGAAATACATAAATTTCTTTTAAAAGCATGTAATATTTTCACTGTCTTCCTGTGTCCTATCTATATGCATAGGATAGAGGAATTATATATATACTATGGTATATTTATGGTACTTTTTTCAAATTAACAATTGGACCCATTGATTTAAATTTAGAGATACTTCACCTACTCATTGAGAATATTATTTGAAAACATAACTAACATATTTAAGTATAATTTATGTTTGCCAACCTGAAGAGATTCTATAATTAATGTGTTGATCATAATTAACAAAATGATATTTTATATATAAATCTGTATAATTAATATATATGACTATACATAGCCACTTAACAACTATCATTTTAGTGGATCACATCCTATCATAAACACAAAATTAATTCACATATAGACACTTGGCAGTTCTGCAAGTTCATTAACTTCTATTTCCAGCTTCAGTGATTAGTGCTCCAAAAACAATAAATGAATTCCTAATTTTGAAAAAGATTCACTGCTGACGTAACAGAGATACTCACCAACTCAAAAGGATCATTACAGGTGGTGTAACTTTTTTTAATATTCTCTATCCTGTTTGTATTATAATAACAATTAAAATTTTAGGTTTAAAATATTTGCCTTAGAATTATAATCTGAGTAGGCTTCAGACAGAATAGAGATTTATAGAAGATTTCACCTCAATATGAGGACAAACTTCAAGAAGTAGTGTTACTCCCACCCTTGTTATTGGAATTATTTAAGGCAGAAACTAGACATACACTTAATGTAGGATGCATAAAGGGACTTAATAAATGAGAAAAAAAAATTGTATTGTTATTACTTTGAAAATTCTTTTCAACTCAGAGAGAATTTCTTAGGAATAATACTTAGAACTTTTGCATTCAGGTCTTCTGTTAATTTACCAGGTTTGATAAGTGTGATTTCAATTTTTCTAGTATTATTCTGAAAAGAGAAAAAGTTTATCACTTCCTCACACCCCTTGTTATTGCAAAACAACATAAGAACCAGTTTTCAAATTTTCATGAGCTTTACTACTTAAATGAATTAGTTAAGACAAGTTCCATGAAATTTGCCCTACAAAATGAAGTATAACATAATTTTTATAAGAAATGTTTCACTTTTAATCATTCTTTTCAGAAAGGATTATATGAAGGAATAAGTTTAGTATGTATGTTGCTGTTTCAAAAGTACCTTCTACAGGTTTATTTGGAAAGACGTAAGTGATAGTATGGTAAATTGGAAAACCAAATTATTGGATATTATCCAATGAAGGTTTTCTTCATAAAAATCCGGAATAAATTATGTTTAAAGGTTGAAGCGAAAAAACAATATTTTCACTCTTCATTTTTTTCTTGCACTACTAATTTAAGATGGAAAGAAACCATAAAGTTTACTAAATTCATCTCAGATAATCTGTATTAGAGGTCAGGTTTCCAAGTAAATAGATTACTGTTGCAAATAATACGTGATTCTCTCCTGGAGAGTTTCAAGGCTTTGTAAAAGACAGAAGGGTAGCTGCGGCAATAATATCTAAATTCAGGGATCTAGCGTGAATCAGTATGAAACTCATTTCTCACTTGGAGAGTCCACTTTTTTCTTGTCATTTCTTCAGTTATTTCTGCTTTCTATGATTCTGTAACATTTCCAAATTTCAAAAGGACAACTAATAATATCTTCAAGAAAGAGACCTCAGTACGTTGAAATATATTACACCAAAGCCTATAAACTATATCTGTATTATACATTTCTAAATATTTAGCTAAGTAAATTTTACTCCTCTACAGAAATATTGTGTGTGTGTGTGTTTGTGTCTGTGTGTGTCTGTGTGTGTGTGTGTGTGTCTATAAAATTATGAAGAGAGACCAGTTCTTTCTGCATCCCCTTACATACCCTGGAGAAGTAACAACAAATTTGTTTCATCTTGTTTGTTACTACAGTTGATTGCCTGCCCTAAAGTGCGGCGTTGAGAATTTGAAATCTGCATCTAGAGGGAAAGAGAGAAGAACAGCATTCATGCCAAATATTTGCTATTTGTCATCTCTGCTTTAGAGCTATAATGTTCTCATTGTAGTTCTGAAAATTTCAAGCTTAGCCAGACAGCTGGCTCTTGGAGCACAAACTGTCTTGTGACTCACCTAGGAATATGTCTCTTCTAATACTTCAAAGAGATGGGTTTTTTCCTTCTTGGCCGTGTCGCGCGGCATGTGGGATCTTAGTTCCCTGACCAGGGATTGGACCCATGCCCCCTGCAGTGGAAGCGCTGAGTTTTAACCACTGGACCGCCAGGGAAATCCCCAAAGAGATTTTTTTAATCCAATGGTCCCTCCTTTAAAACAGTAGAGAATCTCTTCTGTGCCTCTGAAGAACTCAAAGAACCATGGCCATGATGATGTCATCAAAAATACCCTTCAGCATTAAACTCTATATGTACCTTTAATGAGTTCTAACTTCCATTAAAATGACAACAGTTTCTCCCTTTCAAATTCAGCCCAGTCATTCTCAAACATTAGTGTACATAGCAATTTAAAATGCAGGCTTGGTCCTCATCCCCAGAGATTCTGATTGTGTTGGTCCAGAGTGTGGTTTGAAACTGGCTCTTTCTCATTCTGATACAGATAGTCTGGAGGCCATTTCTTGTCATGGTCTTAGACTTGCATCCTTTCTCCCATATCATTTTTCTAGCTGGAATTACTTAAATTATAATCCTGTCAGCCATAACACCATGGGAAGATGATTTTTTGATTATGCTATTAACAAGTTATAGCTATGGCTCACTAAACTCAGAGAGGCTGAATACACAAATCCAAATATTTAAGATTGTGTGCTATCATATTGGCTAGCTTTCTGGGCAGTGATCACTGGGAATGCCAGTTTTCCACCACCTCCTAAATTCAAATTCAAACTACTTGACATATAACCCCACTGGTTGCATACTCCCCACATTTCACAACCAAAACATTCTGAGTCTTCCCAGCCCGAATCAAGTCCATAGGTAATTTGTCTTTTGCCTTCTCACAAGTTGACCCTCAGAGTCTTGAATGACTTTTCTCAACCTTATTTTTTCAGATAAAAGTTAAAATTTATTAGGAGTAGAAAATATATCCTTAATCAATCTGAATGCCTCACTTCTGATCTTGTTCAACTTTTTTGTGTGTGTTTAAAAGAGCACATAACAAGAAATTTGCTATCTTAACCACTTCTAAGTATACAGTTCATCGGTGTTAAGTATATTCACCTTGTTATACAACCAATCTCCGGAACTTTTTCATCTTGCAAAACTGAAACTCTATACCCATTAAACACTCCTCATTCCCCCATCCCCATCCCCTGGCAACACCATTCTACTTTCTTCTCAACCTTTCTTTTCAATAAGCAAGATATTTTCTGAACACTTCTTCCACCAATAATGGGTTTATAATTATTGCTACTTAGCTCTCCAAGTAGAATCCTGATAGCTTGTATTGTTATAATTCTCATGCAAAAAGATTTACAATTACAGGGCAATTGTGCTTATATTAAGAACCCTTTATAATCTTTGGGTGACTGAATGAAGGGCATTTTATCCTGGAAGCTTTCCACTGATTTACAGAGAAAGGTAGCACTTTATTCCTCCTGAGACCTAGGGGACTCCAAATGGAATCTTCGTGCTTGTTTGTTGAAGGTTTGAGGTTAGAGTTACCAGGTCAATTAGGCTTAAGTCCTGGAATTTCCTAGACTTTTCCTATGTACATTCTAGGATTGTTTTCTCATTACTTATATAGTAGTATAATAGATTGGAAATTTTTCTGGTGTTTGACAGTGTTGATGTTCACTAAATGGTTTCAGAATCTTCCCTTAGTACAGTATGAAACTGTTTAGCTTTAAGTAGCTTCATTAGAAACATAATTTGGGAGGACTAGCCATAAATAAAAATGCAGTTTCTGCAAATGAAGTGTTTCAAATGCTGTTTTCAAAATCATTGGCAGTTGAGAAAAAACCCAACACAAGAAACATTTTTAAAACTCTTCTTTTTCAGATTTTTCCTCAAAAAGTTTCTCTTACTCTGTTATTAAAATTTTTTAAGAACTCAGTAAAGTTTGCAATCCTGTAAGCAATATCCATCTAAATAGCCAGAAAT
This sequence comes from Aethalodelphis obliquidens, assembly GCF_003676395.1. Taxonomy (NCBI): domain Eukaryota; kingdom Metazoa; phylum Chordata; class Mammalia; order Artiodactyla; family Delphinidae; genus Aethalodelphis; species Aethalodelphis obliquidens. The sequence goes on along the minus strand of NW_020837969.1, from coordinate 23,820,722 downwards.
ACGTAATTAGGGTTTTATACTTATGATCTTGACATAAGGAAAAAGCCTACCATTTCTTGGCTTCAATTATTTTGGAACTAACACAAAAACTAGTTGACCATGATTCTTGGATAATGATAACTGAACTTTTCTTCATTTTATGCATTTAACAATTCATAATATCAATGTATTCTTATGATTTTTTCAGAAAAAAATGCAGTTTACTTAGAACATTTAAAATAACTCCATAATTTTTGTAGCACCCAGATATTTTTCTTCAATGATCTGTTGCAACAGATTGATAATATTTACTTCAAAGAAAATTCTTTAAAATGGAATTTCATTGTTCCTTTGATTTCCATTATAAAATCAAAAATGTTTTTCTCAGCAAAGGGAAAAAACATTTTTTGAGTTGAAAAGATTTCGTGAAAGAGTTGAAGTGCATCTGGTTCAGTAACATACTAAGCAATTATTTTTTTCTTTACAGTGCTCCCATCATTTTAAGATCTTTCTTCACTGCCCACTGTTGTCACCCCTAAATCACAGAACTTCATTTAGTGTCATGCAGTCCTCAGGCCACATGCTGCCAACAACCCAGAACTTAACTTCTCCTCTCTTGTAGTCTCTGACATAAGCTAGGCATTAATATTTTGCCAGTAGGAATCTTTGTGGGGTTTTTTTTTTTTGGCTGCACTGCACGCACCATGCAGGATCTTAGTTCCCTGGCCAGGTTTCGAACCTGTGCCCCCTGCAAGTGCAAGCGCGGAGTCTTAACCATTGGACCGCCAGGGAAGTCCCAATAGGAATCTTTAATGTAGTAAACCACCGTGTGAAAATTCCCCAAGTTCTGAGCCTTTTTCTGACAACTGTTTACCTACTTTATCAATTATAATGTTAAATTTACTTAGAATTAGGGATGCCTGTGTGATTTGTAATAACTAAAACTGGTTTGTATTATTGTTCTTCAAACATCGCTGAACTATACTCCTATTTAAGGATACTTTGGGTCATTATGTAACTATGTGCAATTTGGTTTGTTAATCACTTACTGTTTAACTCATTTTTTGAAAAAGACCCCCAATATTCCATTTAATGACTTGCCAAGCTGGGATTCAAGCAGTACCTTCCATTAGGTGATTTGCTTCTGACGTGAGACATATTACAGAAAATCTACACTTCGATGGAAATTTTTTTATGTTCTATGTGGGAAAAAACTAATCTAGGTAAACACGAAACTTGATTCTTAAATTAGAGTTTTAATAATTCAATTCTAAATGACAAGTTTGTTTTAATAATTTTGTTACAAAAATAACTATAAAATGAATGTGGATGCCAAATTACTCACTACTGTATAATTGTGCTATAATTTATAAAGCCAAAATATTTTAGGTGTTTTTTATTTGGACTATTATTTCAAGCATTCATGGAATTTAAAGAATCCTAAGGTCTCTCCTTTGCCCTCCTGGTGTGCAGAGGTGTGGTGTAGAGGCTAGGGGTACTGTGTTGTATGTTATCATTCAGAAGCCCGGGCTCTGTGCATTCTAGATAGGATTGGGACAGGTCATTTCACTGCCGGAGACTCCAGCTTGCTTATCAGTGTGGGCATTGGATCAGAAGAACCTTTCAATTTCTATATCCATGGAGTCAGTGAAACTTCTCCTAAAGTTACCTTCAACTTCTTTCTCTGGGCTTTTCTCATTTTCTCTATATCTTATTTTATCTGACATTAATTGACCATCGTTTCATTCTTGGCATCGTTCATATTTAGTTACAGTGGCTTTGGTAAAGTGTGGACTTATCTTTTGGCCCTATACACCAAAAGCTTTAAATAGGCCATTCTTCCAGTTCCAAAAGATTTTTTTAGACACAGCCTAAAACTTGATTAAATATATTTTAAATTTTAAACTTACTTTCCCATAGAAAAATCCCATCTTTTTAACTTGAATTGAAGTTTAAAACCAGAGACTGTTTTTCTTCCTCTTTTCTATTCCCCTCTACACCTAGCCCCGGGCTGATGACTTAAATCATCCCTCTTCACTTAATCACAAGTATTCCAATTCCTGTTTTGCCTTTGAAATCTTGTTGCTTCAAGATCACGGTACTTAACAGACAAATCAAAATGGCGGCAAGTGGAAATGAAAGTGATAATTTAAAAACCTGATAAGAAATACTATGTCATTTTATTTCAAAGATTGACTCACAAATTAAGGTTCAGTAGAATATGAGATCTTTAGTTTCCTACCCATCCTAAATTTTACTTTAGAAATATTTTTTCCCTTGCTTAATAGATAAATGAACCTGTTCTTGTATTCATGCAGTGACTATTAAGTGGCTACTCTGTGCCAGCCCTTTTGCTAGGGACTAGAGATACAGTGAACTACAAAAGAAAAATATTCCACTGCCACTAGCTTTAACTGTGCCATGTCCAAAGTTATTTGATTCAAAGCAGCTGTTGGAACCTAATCAAACTGTCATTTTTTCCATTCAACAGATATTCATCTGATTATCTGCCAAGGCCAGGCAGTGTGTTGGTATATATGAGAAGTGTGTTTGGAGCTATTATAAATGCTATATGTTATTTTCCCTTGAACAATTTATTCTTTATATATGATGAATGATCTACATTCTCTTATAGTGTTCAAAGTATATTTCACTGATGCAAATTTAGAGAACTACAATGATACTATTTTAAACAATATTTCTGCCTTCTCTATTCCAAGTCTCTTTTGATGTCCTAGGATGAAAATAATAATTCTCTTTCATCTCATGTGCCTGTGTTCAAATGGTAATGACTTCTTGAGCCCTAGGTTGGAAATTGTGAAACCCCGTTCAGGTTCGTCATAAGACTGCTGTGATTTCTGTATGTCCATGGGGATTGAGTTGGGGAGAAGGATGAGGAAGGCAAGGAATAGTAACATTCATGTCACGTATTTGCCCTCCCTGCTCCAGGCCTTTGTATTCATCCTCGCTTTAATTTTATTGCATTCTCTTCGCATATACGATATCTTCATAAACTTTTCTCTCCATATGTCTGGATTGACAATATCCATCGGTGTTCTCAACTATGAATTACTCACCAATGTCTTAGCTGAATGGAATAAGCCTGATTCTCCTGTGTCTTTGTAAATCACAAGTTGTAATAATTTTCACTGTAGATGCATTGCAGTGAAAATCCATTAATGGATACATTCAACTAGTTATTGGTACGAAAGATTCATTTATCCTGAAAGTTTTTCTATAACTGAACATTAGTTCTAAAATATTTTCTAATTAAATTCAATGTTAGAAGAATTATAGAATTTTAAATTATAATACTTTTCATATAATTTGACATATTTTTCAGAGTTCTTTCATATATTAGGTCTCATTTCATCCTGTTGAAAATATTAGATTAGTTTAGGTCAATATCACTAACCTCACTTAACAAATGAAGAGAACAGGCCAAGGCAGGTTAAATGATTTGCTGTAGATCATCTAGTGATCTAATAAAATACCAGGGTTTATAAGGAGCCCACTGCTCGTTGAAGCCTCATAATAACACTATAGAAAATTTAAATGGTAAACTTGAAATCAAAATCTGTTAGAATTAAACACGTTTTTATAGCGAAAGTAGGTTGTTGTTTTTTTAACACATTCTAGGTATTTTCCTGTTTTTTTGTATCTTTTTAGGGTCAATTCTGCACTGAATCTATGATCCATTTTGGCCCTGGCAGTAGGCATATCAAGTCATTATATTGGTGTTCATGTCTATATAGAAACCACTTGCCTGGATTCAGCCTCTTTGCCTCTAGTTATTGAGACTTTGATCCTCTCTTTCCTGAGCTTCCCACCTTAGTGAACCTTCCAGAACTGGATCCTAATAACTAGAATACAGATCCCTTCCTGTCCTGTTAACACAAGTCTTGTCATGGCACTGCATGGCAGTGTAGCCTTCAAAAAATGTTATTTAGAGAATTTAAGAGATAAAACTACTTCATTGTACAATAAATTCAGTTAATAATTAAAAATCAACTAGTGATTTTTTTTCCCCTACACTCTTATGAACAAGAGATAAATGACCACATAATAAGTTAGAAGCAGGCTTTCTCAAAAACCCGTTTGAAAGGGGTGTTCCAAGTTTTTATCAAATTAACTCAAGAACCCACATCTTCATTTATAACGTTATAGCAGTTAACAGTGCAGTAATCTCCTTCACACACACACGAAATTTAATCATGTGCACTATGTTGTATTTATTGAAGAAGAAAATCAAAATAATACATACTAGGAATATTTGAATTTCAATAGGATCAAAAGCTTTGTGGTTAAAGCTCTACTGACTAGGAAATTCCATTGAATAAATGATCTCGCTCCTGGCATTCCCAGTTAACCATGGCTTTGTAGCCTCACTGAGGAATTAACAGGCTGAATTCTAATTTCTTACATGGAGATTGAATTTCTCTCTATATATATTCTTGTGGCCATAAAAGTTTCATGTTGGCTCAATCTGCATAAATAATCACATAACAATAAATATAAGAAGGTCAATATGTCTAGGCTTATCATGAAGGAGCTTAATAGAAATTCCACATTTGCTTTTTGCTTTGTAAGGAATAAAACAACAATTTTAATTTAAAACAATTTAATTTTACTTAATTTCCTCCTCCCCCTTAAATAATAGCAATAATTTCAGCTGTATTTCTAGGTAATTGTTCCGCACAGAGTTATCAGGCCGTGTCAGTGACCTACTACAGAATGGTGAAGAGTACAGAACAGACTTTCATGTCAGCCAGTCCTGGGTTCAGGTTCAAATTCTGTCACATATTGTGTAATTTGGGGCAAATTTTATAACTTTATAGAGTTATTGTGAGAATTTATTCACTCAGCCTTTAGTTTATACTTACTAATGACTCTATTTTTGGGACCAGGGGATGTATCAACAACAACACAGATAAGGTTTCTTGCTTCAGAGAACCTAGAGTCAGCCAAAATTTTCTTGAAGAAAATTAAATGTCCTGAAGCTGTTAGCAAAGTTTCTGTCACATAATAAGCATTTAATAAATATTAATAACATCATTATTAATTCTTCCCAACCCATAAAATGGATGGTTCCCCAGAAACTATAACAAACGTATGCAAAATTGGAAGGAAACCTCTTTTACCGGAGGAGCTCTCTGGTAGAGCAGTGGCAAGGGAGTTGGGCTAGTTATAATCCCTTGAAGCTGTTTTCAGTAAAATATAAAAGCAAACAACTGTGTAGGCAGAAATTTCTTGGACAGGAAACAAAAAGCCCTAACTTTTATAAAAGAAAAAAAACTAGACTTCACCGCAATTAAAATTTTCTGCTCATCAAAAGACACCATTAAGAAAATGAATAAGCTATCCACAGACAAGGAAATAGCAAAGCATGGTTTTATTGCTGGAGGGAAACAGAACTGCTTTGTTTCGTTTTTTAAAAAGATGATCATTGGGCAGTTTGCATAATTTGGGGACCGATTGCCCCACTGCTAAAAGGATTCTAATCACCCGTTTTCTAGTATTGGTGTAAGTATCCGTAGTAACTTAACAACCTATGATTTTCCTGTCTTAATCTGCCATCAACTTTTTTATTTTTGGCCTGAAGGAATCTTTGGAGTAACCTAACACCCTCATTTTATAACAGATAGGAAAAATATTAAAGATGTCATGTGACTTGTCCAAAATCATTTAACTAATCATTTCAGAACTTGAGCTAGACCTTATTAAATGGTCTTTCCACTACCTAATATCTACTTCTCTATTAGTTTGCTTCAGAATCAGTCAGAGATGGTATGTGTGATTCATTTAGAATGTGTTTGTTTTCTTCTCTCAGCTGGAAGAATTTTCTCACCTATTTTAAAGGTGAAAACTATGATACACACTTTAACCCTTAGTTTCAGGATGGTAAAGGAGCCATTATAATTGAGGCCCCAGTTACCATCAAGAAGAGGCCCCTACAGAACATCGTCTCAATACTGCGCTTTATTTATTTATTTATTTTGGCTGGGTTGGGTCTTCGTTGCTGCGCGCTTCTCTAGTTGCGGCTAGTGGGGGCTACTCTTTGTTGCGGTGCACGGGCTTCTCATTGCAGTGGCTTCTCTTGTTGTGGAGCATGGGCTCTAGGCACGCGGGCTTCAGTAGTTGTGGCACGCAGGCTCAGTAGTGGTGGCTCGCAGGCTCTAGAGCTCAGGCTCAGTAGTTGTGGCACACGGGCTTAGTTGCTCCACGGCATGTGGTATCTTCCTGGACCAGGGCTCGAACCCATGTCCCTGCATTGGCAGGCAGATTCGTAACCACTGCGCCACCAGGGAGGTCCCTCGTATAACCTTAAACTATACTTTTTCTATCTTCTAGCACTTGGCATTCTGTTTTTCTTTGCTACTTATGAACGTTTAAACCTCTCACTATCTCAGAAACTATTTACATGAAACATCACACAACTACCCATTCTATTAATTATGTAAGTTTTTATTGTTGCCTCTAGAGAAGCAAACAGTGTCCTTTAGTGTCACTTGAGCTTTTAAAAGGACATTTTTTATAGTTAAAAATTAGATTATCATGTATCAATTTATTGTTGTTTTCCAACTGTGTCAATTTATATTTATGCGATCTTTTTGTCAACAATAGCAGTAGCAGCAATAATGACATGGGACTTAGGGGTTTCAGAGCATTACTTTTTTTTACTAAGTATGTGCCTGTACTTTTCCTTTTCAGTCATACTGAATTTTTTTTTTTTTTTTTTTTTTTTTTTTTTTGCGGTACGCGGGCCTCTCACTGTTGTGGCCTCTCCGGTTGCGGAGCACAGGCTCCGGACGCGCAGGCTCAGCGGCCGTGGCTCATGAGCCCAGCCACTCCGCGGCATGTGGGATCCTCCCGGACCGGGGCACGAACCCATGTTCCCTGCATTAGCAGGCGGACTCTCAACCACTGCGCCGCCAGGGAAGGCCCATACTGAATTTTTAACGTATAGTAGGAAGCAAGTATGTGAGGTAAGAAACGACAATTCCAGGGAAAAGAAAACATTCATTCATTGATTCAACAAATAGTTATTGAGGTCCTCCCACAGGCCAGGCATTGTGCTAAGGAAATTTCTTACTTTTTCCATGTGTTTCTTCTACTCTCTAGTGGAAATGATGAATAGTAGGTAAATTATATATTTTAGATACCTTTGTATGATACATGGGTTTAGGACAGCATAAGCCTTTGGTGGGTTAGAATTGGAATTACAAAAAGAAATAATTTGGTGAAATAATTATCTGGCTTTTGATTACAGTTTTAATTTTGCCCTTAAATAATTGGCATCACTTGCCCCTGAATTCTCTTCAGGATATTACTATTTTCTTCTCAGAACCAATAGTACTCTTTCACTTCATTTTTGGAATCGTCTGATAGTGTAATAAGGTTATTTCTGTAGAAAGTTGGGAATTCATTGACTATTTTAACTCTGATTGTAATCTCTTTAAAGTCGAGGAACGTGCCCCTTAGATTTGAAGTGGTGAGGTAATCATTAAAAATTAGGCCCTAACCACTGGCATTCAAAATGGTTTTAAAATGTGATTTACTACATATACACTCGATTATGCACCAGGTACCATAAAGTAAAATCTTGTTTCCTTCCCGCCTGAATGTTTTAAGTTCATCTGTCTGCTTTAGGTAGTAGTGGTACACTGTTGCCACACCAGTATTCACACATCCTTGGGGAACCAAAACAAGAGTGAAGGCCAAACTGCCATGATTACTTTTAAGTAGAATTTGAGCCAAAATTTTATCAATTTTTTTTTCTGCATTTATAAATTAGTATTTTCACAGTAATAAATCTGACTTGGAAAATCGTTTACATTCTAGGATTTTTTTTTTTTAATAAATTTACTTATTTATTTATTTTTGGCTGTGTTGGGTCTTCGTTGCGGGCTTTCTCTAGTTGCGGCGAGCGGGGCCTACTCTTTGTTGCAGTGCGCGGCTTCTCATTGCGGTGGCTTCTCTTGTTGCAGAGCATGGGCTCTAGGCGTGCAGGCTTCAGTAGTTGTGTCACGTGGGCTCAGTAGTGGTGGCTCGCGGGCTCTAGAGCTCAGGCTCAGTAGTTGTGGCGCACGGGCTTAGTTGCTCCGTGGCATGTGGGATCTTCCTGGGCCAGGGCTCAAACCCGTGTCCCATGCATTGGCAGGCGGATTCTTAACCACGTTTTGTTTTTTTGTTTGTTTGGGGGTTTTTTGCGGTACGCGGGCCTCTCACTGTTGTGGCCCCTCCCGTTGTGGAGCACAGGCTCCGGACGCGCAGGCCATGGCTCACGGGCCCAGCCGCTCCGCGGCATGTGGGATCTTCCCGGACCGGGGCACGAACCCGTGTCCCCTGCATCGGCAGGCGGACTCTCAACCACTGCGCCACCAGGGAAGCCCCTCTAGGGTATTTTTTGAACATGAAATGTTTTATATCTTTTCTTAGCGCTGACACATTTACTATGGTCCATAAAAGAATGTGTCTTAATTTTTCTCCAATTATAAAGAGCCTGTTTTGGTTTGGTGCCCTGATATAGAATCCTTGTCCTATGCAGAGTATTAGTCATGGACCCCATTCTAGGATACGTTGCTCTCTATGGGACATGGTGAGGGTAGAAGTTTTGAAATGAAAAAAGAAGAATGACACCAGCCTTCATGATGCTTCTTCAGCAGGAGTATTTTGCTTAGTTGTAATGTTGTTGAACATTTTGTATTAAAGTATAGCTTACGGGCTTCCCTGGTGGCGCAGTGGTTGAGAGTCCGCCTGCCGATGCAGGGGAGACGGGTTTGTGCCCCAGTCCGGGAAGACCCCACATGCCGCGGAGCGGCTAGGCCCGTGAGCCATGGCCGCTAAGCCTGCGCGTCCGGAGCCTGTGCTCCGCAACGGGAGAGGCCACAACAGTGAGAGGCCCGCGTACAGCAAAAAAAAAAAAAAGTATAATTTACATACAGCTCTTATTACACCATTCAGTCATTTTTGGCAAACATCAAGACATAGAACATTTTTCTCACCCCAGAAAATTCCCATGTACCCCTTCGCAGTCACCATCCACTCTCTCCTCCTCCTCCTGACTTTCAGAAGCAGTCACTGATCTGATTTCTATTAGCATAGGCTACTTTTGTCTATTCTGGAATTTCATACAAATTAACATGTATTTTTTGTATTTGACTTCCTTCACTCAGCCTAGTAGTTTTGAGATCAGCTCTTGAGTTCATCAGTAGATAGTGACTTTTTATTGCTAATGATGCTTTTTTTAAACAGGCAAAAAATAAGCAGATCTTCACTGAGTATCTTAGTTGAATCATGGCAGCAAACCTGTAGTAAGAATGGAGGGGACAAAATACCCTTAAATATTAATATTAAATAACTGCTCCTAACGTTCAAACAACTCTCCCACCTTAGTTATGTGCATACTCTTTTGAGAGACTCTAAATTATTCTATTAAAAACAGAGATAATGGGCTAGTGCAGTTCAGCAATTGCAATGGCCAAAGAATGGTTATTATTTATTTTACTTCACAGTTCTGCTTCGACCTCAGAAAGTAATGTGAAAAATAATTCCAAGGGAGGAGATAGTTCTTGTGATATCTCTATTATCAAAGCATGCCGGAAGGAATGCTTTCATTGTTTATTGATATGGTGATGCCTCAGTAGCTTTTATGCACTCTTAAAATTATATAACGTAGACCTTATGAATCAGTTATTATTGGAAACTCACGTTGGTCCATAGTTTTATACATGGAAAGAGAGTGGATACAATGAAAGCAACATCCAGATTGCATTTTTGTTTTTCTGGAAGTTCTAACTGAATTTACCTAAATTTTGCCTTTTTTAGCAAAGAGTCATTGAGATTCTGAGGAGTGGCAATGTATTTAAGGGAAGATAATACTGTTGTTCTAGTGAGCCTTAGTAAATCGTGTACCAATAGATCTAAAGGAGGAATTTTTACTATCTGCTGTTGTCTTTTTCAAGAGAATCCTATTCTTACCAAAGAGGGGTCTGAGTTTTGACGTAACTAAATAAAGGAGAGGCTTGAGCTGGCCTTTGGCTAGTCTATCCCAATCCATGCCATGTCCACCTTTAAGATTCTAAAAGGAGGAGCTGCAGAACCACAGAGAGATCCCAGAACACTAAGTCACATACCAAGAGCATACCCAACAGGGCTTTTCTTAACTTTATGGGAAGGTAGTAAGTCATTTTCAATGTTTATGCAACTATTCAGCAAGAGAAAGAGTAATCATATGGTACTACAATGCTGTATCAGTTCTATGGAAAAAGGCACTCAAAGGAAATGTTTTGCCAGATTATTGAGAGAATGTTAATAACATTTCAGATTATTGCCATTCTCTGAAGCCCTCTCATCTACTTATTTTCTCATTTCTTTTACCTTTCTGCCTGCCACTAAATATACATACTTTCCTTCTCCTCTCTGATAGCTATTTTTCTCCTTATGGTTCCTAAGTTATTGTACCACATTCATATTTCATTCTGATTATTCCAAAAATACTGAAATGAAACTCCCCTTTAATATGACCTACTTTAATGTAGAATTTGGCCTAAGTCTTACTTCTCATGAAAAGGCAGTTACATTTAAATTACCAAGAGAATCTCGTCAGTGTAATTTAACCCATAAGGAGGATTTGAAGTGCTATCATACTCAGCTTCAAGGATATATGTTCTAAACTATGAAGACGATTAACTACTTTCAAGAAGTATGCATGAATTCTCTAAGCAGTTCATCATCCTTTTGGTTGTAGTAATTAATTAACTGCCAATAATGTTTGTTGCCATGTGGAAAAGTGAGGATATGGCCCTGGTTCGCATTTGAGTATGCGTAATGACGTGAGTTTAATGTTCAAAAGGTCTTAGGTTGTGAAATAAAGAATTATAAGCCTGAGTTCCCAGTGAGTACATGCAGCCTGAAGAGTTTTGAAAAATCCTAACTTAGCAGAAATTAAAGCTGATAGTAAATCATCTTTCCTCCACCTGTGTATTTATGCTTCTGGCTAATAAAAATTAGATTTTTGCTTCCTAATTTTGGAATGAATAATGTTTTTGCTTCTCAGTCAAAATGTTCTAATTAATAGTGCTGTTTTTATTAACATGTACAGCAGTTTAGAGATTCAAACTTAATATCGTTACTATTGAGTATTTTTACTGATGTGATTTAAAACCATAACTCTAATTTTTACAAGAAATCATTTCTTTCACCTTTCTCTCTTTGAAACTGGGAATGAGGGCATGCGTTATACTTAACTGGTAAGACCTATTCTTTAGAGGACGTGTTCAGGTAAAGTAGTGGGAGTAGGATCAAGCTCTTAGCTGCTAATTGTGCGACGACATAATGTATTGTAATATCCACACTATATTGACATAAGTTAAGTAGATGTATTTAGGATTTAAAAGGCTTTACCTGGTGTTGCTGCAAAAGGAGGCCTAATGATGGTTTAAAGAAAACTTTTAATACTCACAGTTGTTCAAGAGTTCCAGAATATTAAACTTTACAAGGTTATTCTTTTTTCTTAAAAATAAAATATATTTTGATTACCGTACAGATTCCCGTCATATCAGAGGAGGAACCAGTTAGCACAACGTAGAATTTTAGAGCTGGAAAAGACTTTGATATCGTCTAGTTTAATCTCACCATTCACCTATTTCACTAAAATCTCTATCTTCTCAAGGATCTTAACTTTCCTGCACTTATTTCCAAAACATTGAACAACACTCGTCCCCAGTTCCTTTCGCCCTATCTGTGTAACCGTCTTTCCACTCCCTTCTGATATTCTCCATAGTCATGATAATGACTGCAGCTGGGAGGATTATTTCCTTGGTTCTTTGTGCCTGAATTAGCTTAAGAATAGTCTATTGTACATAAAAGTACAACTTCTCATTTAAATATTTGACAAAAGGCAAGGTGAATCATTCAAAGTGTTAGGAGTAGTTGTAGTAACAGTCGTGTCATTGATACTCTGGAGGGCATGTACAATATGGGCTTTGCCATCGTGTGTAATACTACCCTATCATTTAAGACGAGTAATATTACCTACTCTCCTGTAATAGAGAAGATGCAAGAGTGGACAAGCACAGCTTTTCAATTGGGCGGTGGAGTTGAAGTTCTTTGTTCTGTTTTCTCAATCTCATTTCTCGTTCATTAAGTCAACAAATATTTATTTTGCATACAGCATGAGCTAGATAGTCAGCTAGGTCTAGATGTACAGCAGACAAGATCCAGTCTTTGGCCTCAGAGGGTGTATGGTATAGATACATAGAATAGGACAACTGCCTTTGGATTGGAGAATATACATCTGTGTGGTTCTACCACTGCTCAAGCAATTTATTAACTTTGCCTTCCTCATAGGGATACAATGAGAAGTGACTGTTATAACCGGTTGTGAGGCATTTGGAAATGAAAAGTGCTATAAAAGAGCTGAATAATAGAAAGCAAGATGAATTATATGATAGGAATGGTCCTCATCGATATATTCAATACTTATGTCATCACTATAGCAGTGCTACCAGGGAAAAGCTAAATGAGGTAAATACAACTGCCTAGCTTTTGCAAAATCAAGAAAAAAAAATCTGTGTGTTTTAGCAAGAAAGATTGTGGAATCATATTATTTTGGGTATTACATGAGCTAATATATAGTTGGATATCATATATAGTGTGGAGTTTCCACACGTCTGTAGTTTCTATTAAGAATATTATACGTTTCAGTGTTATTTGAAGTATTTCTCTAGTTATTGTTAAATGCTACCACTGTCCAAGACTATTGCTTACCAATAAGAGATTATATTCTCATATTCGAAAACTACAAGAAGGCTCTTTAAATTATATAGGAAGGATAACTGTCCTTTCTGTGACTAACCTATTATATGTTGGGTTTGGGGGAGTTGTCATCAGCGATTTATCATGCCTGATCCTTTCTGATTTTACTTGTTTTTAAAGTTTGTTACTTCTCTCAGAGGACTAGGATACCAATTTTTATATCCCATTCTATATCCTCAGAAGGTGAAGAATTTATAGAATTGGGCATTTCTTTCATATGCTTTTATGTGGTCATTTTTACACCCAAGGGAGAGTCTCAAACTGTAGAAAAAAGAAGGGGTCCTTTTTTGCTAGTCATTTAATATTCCATGACTATGAACTAATCGTAATGTTAACATAAGCTATTGTATGTTTTTACCAGCATTTTTCACCCTAATTAAATGAGACACTACACCACACTGTTTAGCCTGTGGCATAACAAAAAAGACAGGTGAGCTGTCATTGAGAATCATGATCTTACGTTCTCTCTCTCCTCTGAATAATAAAATTTTTTTTGGTCTCAGTTTATAATGCGACACCTCCCTAGTTTAACTTCATCACATTCAAGCAACAAAACTATTAAAATTCTAACCTAACGTGGGTACCATCTATTTTAAAATATATATTAATATAATTAGTACATGGTAAAGGGATCTTCTGTTTGTTGTTTGTTTTTGTCTTTCCCTGATTCACCAAATTTTTTTTTTTTTTTTTGCGGTACGCGGGCCTCTCACTGCTGTGGCCTGTCCCGTTGTGGAGCACAGGCTCCGGACGCGCAGGCTCAGCGGCCACGGCCCATGGGCCCAGCCGCTCCGCAGCATGCGGGATCCCCCCGGACCAGGGCACGAACCCGCATCCCCTGCATCGGCAGGCGGACTCTCAACCACTGCGCCACCAGGGAAGCTCGATTCACCAAATTTAATAATATGGAGAGCTTCCACCACAGCTGCTTATTATTTGTTCCATATGTTGATGCTTTTGTCTCTAATGTCCTTTTGTCCTTATTATATTACGTCTATACTTTTCCATTTCACATTTCAATTTAGAATAAAGAGATAGAAGCATGAAAATTAATTACCCATGCATCAAACATTTTTGCTGTGCTTAATAGGAACGAACACTTAAGACTAGAAACCTTAATGTTTAATACTGTCTTCAAAACTCAGCTATTGCATATATTGTCACTTCAGCAATGGAAGAAACTGAGTATAATATGTAATCAGATAAAAACAGGATAACTATGTTTAAAAAAAAGCATATGATGTCTGTGCATTGCATGGCAGGGTGTTACTGAAATTTGCCTAGATAATCTCTCATGATATTTTCAGATTTTATGGGAATGCTTTGGCTATACTTGGATTTGAATCTTCGTAATGACAAAGGTTCTTAATAGTTATTTTTTTAAAATACACTATACTGTTTTTAGAAAGTTATAATTCATCTTCCTGCTTATATTTGTGCTAAGTTTGTACTATACTATTAAAAAGAAAGGTAAATTTATATATACTTAGATTTTGAAAAGTAGACTCATGTACATTTTTTTAAAGTTTTGGTAACTTGTGGCACTTTGGTAAAGGAATGTGCAATTATAAAAGTTTATGCCATTTTAATTTTTTTTAATTCCCAGGAATTACTCTTACTAGGCTTTAGATTCAAAACCAAACCCAATTTTAAGATCAGCACTTTTTTCCTACTGGTAGTTCCTGTTTTTCCAATTATATGGAACATAAACTATTTTTTGCAATGAGTTTTACCTTTCCTCCATTCTAATCTCAAAAATCGTTAAACTTAAGGAACATTTTAAATTAATCCAGTGGTAATTAGAAAAGCATTTTAGATGTCATGGCCATTTAATCTGTTGCCTGACGTTAGCAATTTTCTGATAAAATTAACTAAATTCCTGAAAAAGAATATTCAAACATTTTAATTGGTTTTCACTGGTTGTAACCAACTGCATAGTTGATGTCCATACAGTCATAATTTATCTTAAAATCTGGAGCTGCCAAGAGAACTAAGGACACAGCTGTGCTTAAAATACCCCCATATCCTCCAAAGAGAAATCACAAGAAGAAATAGAATTCTGTATGTTATGGCGATTATATATACTTCGATTAGGTTACCAGTATTTTACTGTGATACATCCATGGGTACTAGAAGCAAAATGAAAATAAATATAAATGCTTTAATATTAGATATTGGCATCAATGTAGATTATGCATAAGGTATTGCAATAAAAATATTAATTGTGCCTGTATTTGAAGAATTTATGTTAGATTTTCTGTGGCCTTTTTCATTCAAGGCTGCACAATCATTTTAAATGTAAACACAACAGAATATATGTTTGAATGAAATGATGGCCCTGTTTGCCATGGGATTAAATATTCTGTTGAATTTTGGGGGGCATTGGCTGTTGTATATTACGACATAAACTTAGATTGTTCACAAGCAATATGTGTGTCTTATGTACAAATCACAGCATCTAGAAATTATACATCTTCCTTTTCCTCACAAAATGAATTCAGAATTTGTAATTCAATTTTTATCGGTTTAAGCTGCTAGTTATTAAAAATTACCTAATGTGGATCAAAAGAGTAAATGAAATAAGGACTATGAAAGAATGCTAATTAATAGCATAACCCCATATCAAACTTCTGATAACTTTAAGTTTCTTATAAAGCCTTAAAATATTTTAGTGAGAAGTTAATTACTTAGAAATGAAGGCACTTTATTACCTTGAACTAAGCTATTTGTCTGTATAGAACTTGTTTAAAATCCCATAAAATATTCTTTATCCTTTTATAAATTTATCCAACTTACGTGTTTTTCTAAAGGTTCTTATAATTAAATGTAATAATTAAAACTATTTTAACTTAACAGAAAATTGTATTACATAATACAACCAATGAACAATGAAAAAAAACTCAAGCGTAACAAAAGTGTTTGTGATAATGGCAAAACTGTTAGTCTAAGTTAGTCTACAATCATTTGAGGTTAAAATGTTGTAAAATTGAAGCCTTTTTCATTGAACAATTTTTAGATAGCTTTTATTTTTTAAATCTTCTCTTTAATTGGTACTACCTTGTTTTGAAATGTTGATCAAAGATAAGGGCCATCAAAACTATTAAGCCAGCCTGTCGTTACTCAGTTTTGTTTTAGTTGAGGTTTTTTTTTAATGTAACCCTAAAACATTAAGAAATTAGTGTTGCTTCCTCTATGCTCAAGTCAGCCATGCCTGGGGAATTATCGAATTTAAATCAGTAATGTGGATGTGCTGCTGTGTATACCTGTTTCCTCTTCAGAAAATTAGTACTTGATTTAAACAATAGATTTGGTTCAACAGAAAAAAAAATAGGATTTCTTTTCAAAAGTTAACTTTTTTCTCAAATTACACCTTACATCTCTCTGACATTTATAAGGATAGGCTAACTTGTATCCAAAAATGTTTTTCTACAGAAGAATATTTCAAAGCAAACAAACTTTGTGCTTTTCTTGTTTGTTTGTTTGGGGGCAGTTCACTTAAGAAAAAAACACTTTTCTATAATTTTACTTATTTTTAATTCTTTCTCTCTAGTGGCCATTTTCCTATCATTACTCGTAAATGTTTTGCTAAATGTAAATGCTGCTTCATGGATGTAGTCATCATTACATGGTACAGAAAGGAGTCAAGTTTATTAGAAGTCTCCTCTTACCAAGGAGAGACTAAAGATAAATTCCATGTCAGTTCTTTGGTTTGTTTCTTTGTTTTCTTTTTTAAATAAGATATATTAACCCAAAGGTGTGTTAATGTCATGGCATGAACAATCTTAAATGTAGATCTATTGAGTATTTTGTGATGCTGAGTAACAGACTTTTCTCAAATCTCTGTGATGCTAGCTATTTTCCTTAGAAGGTTTTTGTTTAATGTTAGATTGTTGTTCTGAAAGATGTTGGTCCTGGTGGGATTTTTAAAAACTGGGAAAACAAATAAATGCATGTGTTACAAGTATAGAAATAGTGAATTGTAAACTTACCATATAGTACTGATTCTATTTTCAAAAATGTTTTTGCTGTTAAATATATACAACATAAAATTGCTGCCATACTGTAATTAAGTACTTTTTCCTAAATGACCCTGTTATCACTATTCCAGAATTAGAAGTTGGGCAGATATATGATTGATTCATGTGTCTGCATAGATGCTTCAAGGTATATTCTTCTCTTGGGGAGTAAAAATATATTTTCCTTGGCATCAATGCACTGAGATCTGAATATACCTATATCTATTCTTACTGCACATTTCTTATACAGTATCTTCAAATACGCCAAAATTGGCCTAGACGTGACTTAAAATTGAGGGTTTGTTACATGTTTTCTAACAGAAAGGTTTTCAATGAAACAGAAAGGTATTCATTATAGGTTTGTACTGTGAAAATAGTGAAACTCCCTTTAAAATTTCATATATGCTAAATTTAAATTAATATTTTTTCTTTAGCTCACAAATTACCCTAAATCCAGAGGGAATATCCACCCTTTTCACTGTTGTCAAATCCAGCATAAGGAACAGCCCTATGACACTACAAAAACAGTTGAGGAATAAGGAATAAGTCTCTTATGTCACACTTCAGAATAAAGGCATTCGGTGAAAGAAATGAACCGAAGTTCATCGTGAATGCAAGGCTTCTGTTCTTGACATTCCTCCGCGGAAGGGAAGACAAGTGTCAACACCACTGGCATCATTTTCAAACCGATCATATGTGGAATATCTTCCACCACACTGGAGTACTTCTTGACTCTATCAGGTTTTTTTTTGTTTTGTTTTGTCCTGTTTTAACTCATCAAGCCTTTCCGTTTTCAAAAAACCATTTGTCAGCATTGAGGTAGAAGGACATAGATTTGAAAATACTTTCTTAAGAGATCATGTAACTATATTACTCTGAATTTAAAAACTGAGGAGGAGGGATCATTTCAACCCACCGCCTCTTACAAGAAACATGTTTTTAAATCTGTAACTGCTTTAGTGTTAACAGGGTACAAAGTGTTTTTTGTCCTGTATTGTACTTAAAAGGTTCTCATTGATTGGTGATTGTATTGTACTGTATGAAAACAACTCATAAATTGCCCTGTATTGTTTATAATAGACCATACCACGTACCACTTCAGTTTTCATGTTCCAAATTTTTCAGTGATGCATGTTAACAGTTAGGTCCTAAAATTCTGTGGTGCTAATTCTTCCATATCCAATGGTGCTTTCGTGGATGCTAACTGCACACATGCTGAACAAAGCTTGACGTTTAAAACTTCCCTCCCTTCCTCTGTTTATATAAAGTACACAGTAAAATAACTTGAATTTGTCTCAAAGTATCACTGACAATCTAATAAACTGGTTTATACGTGTGATTAGTTTGTATTCTCAATTATTTTTCAGAAAGTAGGTTAGTTCTGCTGGGCCCTCATATCAACAAAAAGTAGATCTTTTGTAGTGTTTATTTTGTAATTTGTGCCCAAAATTTATGGTATCTTTAGGAATTTAAATCCAGTTGGCCTGGCTTCTAAAATCAAGTTCAGATCAGATCTATAAAAACTAGACCTATCAAACCTGGAAATAAGTAACTTGAGAAGAGCACAAATGTTCTGAGTGTCTATTTTAATACTTTATTAATAAAGTTTTATCATCAGGTTGATATCATCTGGTCCATGAAATAACGTTTACATGGAAGCAAGTAGGCCTTCAAAACCTTTACTGCAACACAAAGACATTGAAAAAGCCATTCCTAAATGCTTATATTTAAAGTTCCTCTCCAGGTGTATGAAAATAAGGACAAAAAAATCAAATTGGAACTTTGCAGGACAAGCTGATATCACATGCCAGAATGGCATAATAGATAAGCCCATGCAGGGGGTTCACTGATTTTTAATTTTAGAATTTGTACTAAGAATCACAGCATTAGAACAAATGAAGTTGCTCCTGTATCTTCA
Organism: Aethalodelphis obliquidens; assembly: GCF_003676395.1. Lineage (NCBI taxonomy): Eukaryota > Metazoa > Chordata > Mammalia > Artiodactyla > Delphinidae > Aethalodelphis > Aethalodelphis obliquidens. The sequence goes on along the minus strand of NW_020837969.1, from coordinate 23,801,990 downwards.
TGAGGACAGAGGACTATTTCTCCTAAACCAGAGATAAACTCAATATTAAGGCAGTGTGTGAATTTGCATGCTGACCTTGGTATTTTTCCTAACCCATGGGTAACCTTAAATTTTAAAAGAAAAGATCAAGATAAATCTATAAAGTTCCTCAAGCAACAATCATGGGTCTCAAGTAGAAAATGATCAAACCTATCCACCTAATCGAGTGGGTCCATGAGTGAAGTGATATTCCAATACTACTATGGTTCTTTATTACATAAAAAATGTAAGCTACAGTAATTTTGCCTCAAATAGTTATTAAATCATGTCTAACTTCTAATATCAGAAAATGAAGTTTAGAGAACAGAGCCCATGTGAACACTGGGTTTGCATCTCCATGAGTATCTTGAATAAATGCAGTATTTACTAAATCACAACCTCTCCCCAAGGACATTTCTTTCTTCTTTTTTTTTTAATATTAATTTATTTGGCTGCCTTGGGTCTGAGTTTAGGCATGCGGGATCTTTCGTTATGTCGCGCGAGCTCTAGAGCGTGCAGGCTTAGTTGCCCCGCAGCATATGGTATCTTAGTTCCCCATCCAGGGATCAAAGCTGCGTCCACTGCATTGGAAGGCGGATTCTTTCTTTTTTATTTTTTAATATTTATTTTATTTATTTACTTTTAATTCTTTTGGCTGCGTCGGGTCTTAGTTGCACACGCAGGATCTCCGTTGAGGCATGCGGGATTTTTCGTTGTGACACGCGGGCTTCTCTCTAGTTGTGTCGTGCGGGTTTTCTCTCTCTAGTTGTGACGTGCAGGCTCCAGGGCGCATGGGCTCTGTAGTTTGCAGCACTGCGGGTTCTCTTGTTGAGGCGTGCGAGCTCAGTACTTGTGGTGTGTGGGCTTAGTTGCCGCACGCATGTGGGATCTTAGTTCCCCGACCAGGGATCAACCTGTGTCCCCTGCATTGGAAGGTGGCTTCTTTACCACTGGACCACCAGGGAAGTCCCCCCAAAGACATTTCTACTGTATATTTTTGTAACTCCCTTTACAGGATTCCATCTCATGAAAACTGGCAACTAGTAAATGTGCTACAAAATAATTCCAGGTTTTCTTCAATCAAAAAGAGAGAGAAAGGTCAAAGAAAGTCTTAGGGTATCTTTATTTCTGTGGTAATATTTTGCCTGGTAATCAAACGAAAATTAATTCTAATTTTATGAAAGGATAAGAGAATAAATAAATTTCTTTTGGAAAAATGTCTACTTTTTAATCTACATGGAAAGATCTCTAATTTTTATCCCCATGGTCAACCATAGTTGTAAATCACACAGTTCATCACAGTTTGTCCCACCTAAAAAACTGTTCTCACAAATTTTTTATCAGCCTTTTTAGTACGAAATTATTTTCAAAAACTCATTTGCCCTTTATAACTGAAAAGTAATACAATGACTACACTTTGTAAGTTTGGTTGTTTGTGAGAATAATGTAGGCCCTCCCTCATTGAGTGAAACCATCATTGAGGTTTTTTTAAAGGTACAAAATTATATTTGCCTTTACAGTTTTATCAACCTTATTTTGGTAAGTTGCTTTTTCTGTTCCTTAAACAATAATTTCCCTTGGAGATCTTAAGCTCAAGTGTCATTTGTAACTTCTTGAATGAAAACACTTTAATAAAGATCCAGATGTTTTCCGTTGAAGAACATCTTTTGAGCTAAATTTCATGTACGCCAACAGCCTAACCTTACTCATCTTAGGGAACTAGTTTTTCTCATCAGGAATTGCTTTGAGTTTGAAAATGGCCAATGATAGTAATATTAACCTTCTTTTTTCTTTTCTTTTTATTACTTTTTGGCCACACCATGAGGTTTGTGGGATTTTTAGCTCCCGAACCAGGGATCGAACTCCGGCCCTCGACAGTGAGAGTGCGAGTCCTAACCACTGGACCACCAGGGAATTCCCTTGACCTTTTTTTTTTTGCCATACGCGGGCCTCTCACTGTTGTGGCCTCTCCCGTTGCAGAGCAACAGGCTCCGGACGCGCAGGCTCAGCGGCCATGGCTCATGGGCCTAGCCGCTCCGCGGCATGTGGGAACCTCCCAGACCGGGGCACGAACCTGTATCCCCTGCATCGGCAGGCGGACTCTCAACCACTGCGCCACCAGGGAAGCCCGACCTTCTTTTTTTTAAAAAGCCAATCTATAACCTAAATTATTTCAGACCTGTCTTCACACATTCTTTTTAAAACCATTGAAGTAGGTGCATGCTGAGTTCACACTGAAAAAGAAAATCACTTTTCTCACCCCCCCACTTTATCCTTGGGGAAGTGAAAAGACTTCTAGAAAATAAGCAAAAACTAATTTAACACAAAAACAAATGAGTCATAGTTCCTAAGACTGAATAAACTTTGAAATGCAGTAAGCACAGCACTATACGTATTCTCCCCAAATGATCTCTCATTCTATGAGTGGTAACTGAAGCTTACCCTTTTTTGCAAAGCATAATGTTTGCCATCCTAAAAGACTTAACTAAAAGATTGGCTTGTGAAGATTAAAAAGGACTCTGAATGAAAGAGTTGACCCTCAGTTTTGTGTGTTTAAAAACTCAGTTTTTTTAGTTCATTCTGGGTAAATACACAAGAGATTCCTTTTAAACAAGGTCATTAAAATAACACCTTGAGCGTCAGATATCCAATGGAGAAAACAATTAATTGACAACAAAAAATAGTTTTGCTCCTATGGAGTAGGATTAAAAGGAAACTGCATAAGAAGTGGACTTCAGGGGCTCCCCTGGTGGCACAGTGATTAAGAACCCGCCTGCCAACGCAGGGGACACGGGTTCGAGCCCTGGTCTGGGAAGATCCCACATGCCGCAGAGCAACTAAGCCCATGTGCCACAACTACTGAGCCTGCGCTCTAGAGCCTGTGACCACATCTACTGAGCCCGCGTGCCACAACTACTGGAGCCCACGTGCCTAGAGCCTGTGCTCCGCAACAAGAGAAGCCACCGCAATGAGAAGCCCGCGCACCACAGCAAAGAGTAGACCCCGCTTGCCGCAACTAGAGAAAGCCCACGCACAGCAACGAAGACCCAATGCAACCAAAAATAAATAAATAAATAGATGTAAAAAAACAAACAAACTGGACTTCAATTTTTGCTTCTATACTTTTTAAATTATTTCATGATAATCATATATTATTTTTATAATTTTAAAAATGATTTTTTTAAAGGAAGGAAATAAATGCTAGATAGATTAGAATACCTGTGTCGACCAGTTGGCAATGCTCTTTCTAGTAGGAAAATCTACTTATAAAACCTAGTATGTTCCTTGACAAGTATAAAATAAGATAGGAAGGAAATTAGTAATATTAATGAATAGCATCATGTTATGATGGGCTCCATGATACAAACCTGACAAGGAAACGGAAATAATCACACCAGGTCATCAGAGCAGTCACCCCAGAAAGGTATGGCTATCAAGAGATCAGACCCCTTGGGAATGAAGGTCTTGGGACCTTGGGAATGAGTCTTACTAGCAGGTAAGCCACTGATTCCTGCCAAGGTGAGGGCTGGGGTGAGCGGTAATTTAGAATGGATGATGGAAGACGAAGGGGATGAGTTCCAGCTGTGAGCCTGAGCTCAAACGCAGCAGCATATCTTTCTCAGGCTGTGGTTGCTGCCCAGGTTCGTGAGCAGAAACGGGGGGGCCTGAGTGGGTCATGTGGGTTCCATACACATTCCCCCCGCCATGGCCCCTTGTTTAAAGCAGCACCATCTCCTGCTTCTGATCAGCATCAATTATCCCTGCCCACATGGTGACTCCTCTTCTAACCTGCTGGTTCCTTGGCATAAGGAATCCACAGTGCCAGGACAGCAGCTGTAACTTGTTAGTTACATTGTAATTCAATGGATCCTGGCTAGGTTCCTTGGCAAGAACGTGCCCCATTTGGAGACCAGAGTTGTGGGAACAGGAAGACAAACTCCCCCAGTGGGTCATTGGTAGTGATGATGAAGGAGAGCTGAATATGTCACCCCAAAATGCACCACTTTGGCATATTGATCATTTTGAATTAAAGTTACTTAAGAAACAGCCAGCACAAGAAGGACATTCTGATCCTCCTTTTTTCCCTGAAAGCAGGAAATAAATCTCCCACGTGAAGATACCCTCCCTGTAGCAGGAGCGTAGAAGGCATCCTTATCAACAGAGTAGGGAATTCAAGGCTCAGAGGGCTATGTAAACAAATCTTGATACTTCTTCAGTAATGTGCTACCCCAAGTCCAGATCCCTTTGTTCTGTCAATTCATCGCAAATTGATTGTTCCCTTGTCTAAAAAGGTATAAAAGCTGCCTGTTTGGGTCACTTCTCGGCATCTCATATTTTTATGGACTCCCAAACGTATGAAATTAAATTTGTTTTTCTCCTGTTAATCTATCTTGTGTCACTTTAATTATTACACCAGCCAAAGAACCTGGAAGGGAAGAAGGGAAAAGCTTTCCTCCCCTACAGCTTTGGCGCCCGGCGTGGGACTCTCCACAGGCTGGTCGTTGTTTGCTCTGGGGCTGCAGCAGCTGAGAGATCCCACGGCCTCTGACAAGCGCCGGCAGAAGGTAAGAATTCTTACCATGTCAGTCTCCCTGATCTCTGCCTGCAGGGTCTGTTGGAAGTGAGCGTGTGAGAGTCCTTTTCTTTTTCTTAGATTTAGATTAGCAGGAGAAAATATTTGTGTGAACTGGTTACTTGGGTATAGCAACTCTGGTAGAGATTTGGTACGAGTACGCTTGTTTTCAATTGATCCCTTTCCTCCCAGAGGTGGTCATTGTTTTCTTTGGTCTCTGTCTTTTGTGTCATTTGTCATAAGGAAGAAAACCATAGGGCAGAACATAGGTGTAGGTCCTATAAGTCTGTTGTTCAAGGCGATGAGTTCACAGTTCTCACCAGACCAGCATCTATTGGGGCAAACTTTGCTCTGGTTCTCCTACGTACATAAAAACCAGAGGAGAGTTTCCTTTCATCTTGTTCTTTGTCCCGAGAGCTTGGCTTTTTGACCAGTGAGAATATTCTCTCTGGTCTCTGCCAGCTGGAAGATGCAAGTACTGGCTTGCATTTGATGGCCAGTCAAATCGACAGGGATTCTGAGACACAAAGTCTCAGCATTCTCTTTGTCTGCCTGTGCCAGGTCTCAGGGGAATTTGTCATAAGGTGTCCCAGTCCATAAAGGACCTTTGTCATTTCAACCTTCATTGTCTCGTTGCTGGAAATATCCCATTCCAGTAGCACCAGCCCAGTGTCACAGATTAGCAGCTTTGTGACTGGAGGCATCTCACATTCTCATGGGAGACCCAAGACACTGTTTGCACTACAGGTGTCTTACTGCCTGTGACAACGAAGGTCTTTGCTTTCTTAGGCTAACTCTGGGAATGAACTTTCTGGATCTTGTGAGGGCTGCATCTTTTGCACTGTCCTTTGAGATACCTCTTGTGTTCATGGTTAAGCCATAAAAAGGCTTGTTGGTTTGGGTCACTGTTGAGATTACTGTAAGATCCTATTTATCAATGGCCAGGTGATGGATCCTGTGAATTGGCCACATCTGAAAGAAAAAACATTTTTTAGCGAGCTCTCATCCCAAACAATTGTCTTATTGATATCTGTGGAAAGACCAAATGAAAAAGATATCAAAAAAAGACTATAAAGGCTAGCTTGAGGGACTCCCTTAACAAGCTGAAAGAACAGAAAATAGACTTAGAACAAAAATTAAAGTTGTCATCCAAAGTAAATTCCCCTCCTTAAAATCCAGTACCGGCTCCTTAGCAAATCCCCCAAACTCCCTGACCTTTCACAGAAAATCCCTTAAACACCCAGTTACGGACAGCCTGGTCTCTACGCCCAGGGTATACAGGTTACTCGTGTAAATGCTCAAAGCCAGAAAGTGAATGTAGCAAAAGCACCTGGGAAGGTCAGTAAGGCTCACTTGACTGTCTTTTACAACTCCTCCCATTTTCCTAGGCTCTGAATGAGGCTCTGCAAGGCCTTCCTATGCAATATCCTTCACAGATGTATCTTTGACCAAGAATTTATGTACCCTGGACAGTGACAGACCTTTTAAATTGTAAAGCCCTTTTACCTCCACTTCCAGAAGATCCTACCAAATTTAGAGAGAGGAAGTAGAAAGATGAGTGGCTGTTCAAAAGCCCTTTCACAGAGGAAACAGATGACCAGAATTTCTCCCAAGGTCTTCCTTCCTACAAATTATCAGGAAATGGATCCGCTGGAGGCCGAGGTTCAGGGGCTAATGGAAGCCATAATGAAGCTTTCTTCCCTAGGGTGAGTTGGTCGAAGTTTGAATTGTGCACTCAAAGAATATCCAAAGGCCTTTGTTGAATGCTTTGTACAGACTTTTCAAAGCCATGCTGCACTAAACCGTGAAGTTCCAGAGCATAGAAATCTTTTAATTTCTGCTTTAGTAGGAAATTTTCTCCCTGATATAAAAAAGCAAATTCAAAATACTGTGGTTGGGTGGGCTAGTCAAACTGCTATCATTATCACAGAAGCAGCTACCCAATTCTTTGAAGATAGCTTGCAGGAATGCAAGAGAAAAAAGACAATCAAAAATCCTTGATTTGCAATTTGAACCTTTAGAGAAACAAAAGCCCAACTCTGAGAACAAGTCAAAGTCCACTCACCTCCTTTTTTGCCTTCAGACATCAGCAGATATTGAAAAAAAATCAGGACATTGGAAGTACAGTTGTCCTGCACATAAGAAAAAGATGGACATTTTAAAACAGTAATTACCCTAGACTTAACTAAACAAACTGTTTCTCTGCGTGCTCTCCCACTTGTTGCTGTGCTATGTCTCTAACAACAAACGGTGTACCTGTTTTTACAGTTTTTGCCTCTGTGAGAAATGCACTGCCCCCAGTAAAAATCAGGATTCCTGATTTTCATCCAGGCTACCCAGGTTCAGTTCCTGGGCAGGGAATTAAGACTCCCTTCAGGTCACCACTCACTGATGCCTCCCAGAGATCTCAGTAAGTGGGGCCACCTGCTTCCACCTCTTGATTCCCAGATTGGGGGCCTCTGATTTCATGCACGTACTGCATCTTGAAGGATTGTACGCTATGCTTCCAGAGTATTGCCTCAGGTTAGCACTTCACCCGTGCCCTTAGAAGACTTTCTGCATTCTGTGAAGCTGGCTTCTTCTAGATAGTGTGATACTCATGTCATAGGCCTACTCCATCCACCTCCTTCAGGGTGAAGTGGGTCCTCCGATTGGATGCCTCTGTCTCTGCTACCATGGCCACCCTGTTCCCTCATGTCAGTTCTGAGGCAGCCAATGGCAGTTGACTCATCTTTTCCCACTGCATCTTTTCCCAACGCTGACACCTTCCAAAGCCACAGGGTTTGCCCAATCATATGGACCAAGCAGCAGCGCTGCTGTACCTACTGTAGAGTGTTTCCTGCTCTGATCTCTACTCAAAGCTGGCATTTATCTATGTAGTAGATATGGGCTGGAGCAATATTTTCATCTGTGGAATGTGTTGTCTCCTGAGCCCAAAAAAGCCACGTGAGCGTGCTGGCCTTCCTTATGTAGTAGGAATGCAAAATGCAACAAGATGTCTTTTACTTTGAGAAGATGTCCTCGCATACTCCTGACCATTGGACCCCCGAAAAACTTCACTGAAGTGGCAGGAGTCTGAATGTTCACAGGGTGCGTTCTGGAGTTCCCACTTCCCTCAGCCTCTTTATCCCTGCCTCTGATCCCCTGGACCAATGAGCAGTATTGCTGGCACTGCAGCCTAGACCTCTTGCAGAATCCTTTCCTGCTGAGGGCAACTCAGAAATTCCCACTTCACTGAGTGTTGTCATTGCTTTACCCAAACTTCTAAGAACCACCCTAGCAGTGAATTTGCCCCATTCCCTGGGGTCCTTACCAAGGTGTTGCATCTCAGGTCCTAAGAAAGTTACATTTCAGGCCCCTTTCCAATCACTCTCAAAATAGAGTCCCAGGTGTACACCTCTTCTCCTGCTGGTACACACTAGCTAATTCTTGCAGCTCTCCTGGTGTATAGTGTCCTTCCTTCTTAATCATTTCCAATATGTACCCACCCAGGTTATGCTGAGACTGAACCTTAGTTATCAGACAGGGAAGAGGTGAGGGCGGCTACTGAGGGAATCTCATGTTCCTCCCTAAGGGTGAGGATCCTGGAGCATCTTCTGGCCTGATAGAAGTGCTAGCTCTTACCAGGGAAGGATGGGACACCTGTGCAAGCCTAAAGGATGGGGGTAGGGGTAGTCCCGCAGAGAAAATATAATCAGGGACATCCATCTACATGTCCTCATCCCAGTTTTCAGGGTCCCAGGTTTTCCCTGACCAGCACCCTGACCTTGGTATAACAGATCTCTCTCAGCTGAGTATTTGAATATCTAGGAATCTCTACAATTCTATTTGATCTTTGACCTGTTCAACTGTGTCTGCTCTCCCACTCTACAGGAGGTAAGGGCCTCTTTGGAAGCTACCAAAGAGACCCTCTGGCTCTCACACTTAGCCATTACTTGCTTGTTAATGGCTCTGAGTCCCGCATTATCCCTCTGCTGGCATCAATACAGCTTAGCATTAATCAGCCAACTCTGCTGTCTTTGAGGATACTGTTCTCTCCTGAGTTTTCCAATACTTGAATCATCACATCTGCAACAGCATTTTCCTCCTCCAGGACCTTTCCCCAGGTCACCATCAATGAAATCTTTAGCCTTTGAGCCACCGTCTTACACCAGGGGCTATCCGTGCCCCACCTATCAACCAGGTCATCATCCTCTTTGCCCGCTGCATGGTTAGTGGGCCAGTCTCAGATGTCAGTCTTGTATTGGATCATTCTTGGTACTTGCTTGTGTTAGTCCAGGTCATCTGAGAAGCAAAAGCTAAGACAGGATTAAAGACGTAAGAGATTTATTGGGGCAAATGCTGGAGAAGGAAAATGGGGATCTGAAGGAGGCGGGCAGAACCCTCAGACCAATGCTGATACAGCCCCTGTGAATGAGAGGGGGAACATCTTAGAACTCAACACTGTTCCAAGGAAGTTTGGCAAGACCAACAGGGAGACCTCAAGCCAAAGGTGCCCTTCAGAGGAATCCTGTGTATTTCAGAAATGGGCCTGCCTTCGTGTCCCTGCCGTAAGCAGTCACCAGGAACAGTCCAAGGGAACGGGGTCCTGGCGTGAACACAGTGATGGAAGTCAGAGCACAGCAGCTGGCGCTTTTTGTTCGTTATCCTCCCTGCTGTAGGAGATCTGGGAGGCATATCCTCCTGGCTGCCACCCCACTGCAGAGAGGATTTGGATCACAAAGAGCTCATCTCAGCCATTGATGAAATGTTGATGCTTATTTGGCTCATTTTGAGAGAGGGGTGATTTTGATCCTTATACTCAAATTTGGGGGAGAAGGATTAGCCTAATTGGAGTCTGAACTGACCATAAGTAATAAAAATAATGTTAAAATATTCATGAGTACTCTTAAGCTCAATAGTCAAATTTCTACTGCAAAAAAGCAACTACTTTAAGACTTTAAAAAAGATATTTTTAAAAATTTATTTATTTGTTTATTTTTGGCTGCGTTGGGTCTACGTTGCTCCGCGCGGGCTTTCTCTAGTTGCGGCGAGCGGCGGCTACTCTTCGTTGCGGTGCACAGGCTTCTCATTGCAGTGGCTTCTCTTGTTGCACAGCACGGGCTCTAGGTGCGCAGGCTCAGTGGTTGTGGCTTGCGGGCTCAGCAGTTGTGGCTCGCGAGCTCTAGAATGCAGGCTCAGTAGTTGTGGCGCACGGGCTTAGTGGCTCCGCAGCATGTGGGATCTTCCCAGACCAGGGCTGTTAGCCACTAATCTACTTATCATCTCTACGGATTTGCCTATTGTAGACATTTCAGAAAAATGGAATCATACAACATGTGGCCTTTTGTGTCTGTCTTCTTTCACTTAGCAAAATATTATCAAGGTTAGTCCATGTTACAGCGTGCACCAGTACTTTATTCGTTTCTATGTCTGAAGAATATTCCATCGTATGGATATATCATACTTTGTTTGTTTATCCATTTATCAGTTGATGGACATTTGGGTTGTTTCCACTTTTTGGCTATTATGAATAATGCTGCTATGAACATATGTGTACAAATTTTTACATAGACATATGTTGTCAGTTCTCTTGCATATACGTCTAGGAGTGGAATTTCTGGGTCGTATGGTAATTTTGTATTTAAGTTTTTGAGGAACTGTTGTCCACAGTGGCACCATTTTACATCAACACCAGCAAGCAAATTATTTTTTATATTTAAAATATCCTAGGCATCTTTCTGTGTCTAAAGATTAACAAAATTATTTTTAAAAACTGTTTAATATTCCATTGTACGAAGGCATCAAAATTTATTTAACTAATCCACTAATAATGGACATTGCATTGTTCTCAGTTTCTTACAATTTCAACTAATGAAGCATTAAACATATTTTATGAATAAATATGTAAAAGAAGTAAAGTTACTTGTTTGAAAGAGATGAGTGTTTTAATTATTCTATCGAAGCATAAATGACCAACAACACACTGTATATATTGCAAGTGTACAATTCAATAAGTTTTGATTTTGTATACAACCATGGAACCATCGCTACCATCAAAATAATAAGCATATCTGCAAAAATTTCCTTTCCTCTCTCCCACCCATCCTCATCCATTCCTCTGTCCCCCAGCAACTACAACCTATTTTCCATCAATATAGGTGTTTGCATTTTCTAGAATTTTATATAAATTGACTCATACAATATATACTTTTTTTGTCTGGCTTCTTTTACACAGCATAATTATTTTGAGATTCACCAAATTGTTGTGTCTATCAATAGTTCATTCCTTTCATTACTAAATAGTATTTTAATGTGTGGATACACTAAACTTTTAAATTTATTAATCTATTGATGGACATTTGAGTTGTTTGCAGCCTTTAGCTATTAAAAAATAAAGCTGCTGTGAAAAGTTGTGTTCAAGTATTTTATGTACACTTGCTTCCATTTCTCTTTACTAAATATCCAGGAATGGAATGACTGGATCATATGGTAAGTGTATGTTTAACTTTTGAAGCAACTGTCAAACTGTTCTCCAAAGTGGTTGTTCCATTTTACATTCCCACCAGCAATGCCTCCACATCCGCACCAATACTTACTATGATCAGTGTTTCTAATTTTTGTCATTTGAATAGGTGTGCAGGGGTATCTCACGTGGTTTTAATCTGCATTTCCCCAATGACTAGTGACTCTGTGTATCTTTTCATATACTTATTTACTATCTATAGAATCTTCAGTAAAGTGTCAAATCTTTTCCCATTTTTGATTTGCAAATTTTTTGATTGCCTTATTTGAATTTTAAGAGGTCTTTATACAAGTCCCGTATCAGCTGTATGAGTGCAGACATTTTCCCATTCTGGGGCTAGCCTTTTCATTTTCTTAGCAATGTCTTTGAAAGAACAGAAGCTTTTAATTTTGATGAAGTCCAATATATCAATTTTTTCTTTTGAATCATACTTTTGGTGCCATATTATAGAACCCAAGATCTCAGAGATTTTCTCCAATATTTTATTTCACAAGTTTTATAGTATTATGTATTACATTTAGGTCTATGATCCATTTTGAGTTAATTTTTGTACATGGTATAAGATATGAATCAAATTTCCTTTTGTTGCAATAGAATATTCAATTGTTCCAGCATCATTTGTTGCAAAAGCTATTCTTTTCCATTGACTTACCCTTGCATCTTTGTTGAAAAATCAGTTGTCCATATGCATGTGGCTCTATTGTTGGACTCTATTCTGTTCTATTGATATATTTGTCTATCTAGGTGCCACTACCATAATGTCTTGATTAATAAGTCTTAAAATCAGGAAGTGTTAGTATACCAACTCTCTTATTCTTTATAAAGTGGTTTTGGCTATTCTAGGTTCTTTGCATTTCTAAATGAATTTGAGAATCAGTTTCTCAATTTCTTCAATAAAGCCTGCTGGGATTTTGATGGGATTGAATTCAATCTATACATCAATTTGAGGAGAAATGACATTTTAGCAATATTGAGTGTCCCAACCCATGAATACTTTGTATCTCTCCATTTATCTAGTTCTTCTTTAATTTCTTTCATGAACTACAGTTTCAAATGTACAGGTCTTGCACATCTTTTTTTCAAATTTATTAAGTATTTCATAATTTTGATATTATAAATCATGTTTCTGTAATTTGTTTATTGTCCATTCCTAGTTTATAATACAACTGTTATTTGTATATATGATTGAAATTTTATAATTTGTATCCTGCCAATGTCTATATCTATCTATCTATATGCATATGTATTATTGGACTAGATAAGTAGCTAGCAGAATATCCTACACTGGCTCCTTGGTTTGTGGGGTAAAAAATTTTTTAATGGAAAAAGGCAGGTGGAAGTCTCTGAAACTACTCCCCTCCCCCAGCAAAGATACTATAATAAATCAGAAACAATACCGTATCCCAGGGAGGAATGGCAGAGACTGATTCTACCCCTAAAGACTTAAAGGTTGTAGGGGTTAGTGATCCGTATTGTACATCTTTTTTCTTTTTCTTTTTTTTTTTGGCTACACCATGTGGCATGTGGGATCTTAGTTCCCTGACCAGGAATTGAACCCACGCCCCCTGCAGTGGAAGCGCTGAGCCTCAACCACTGGACCTCCAGGGAAGTCCCTATACATCTTTAAATATTAAATAATTCTCCAATCTGACTCCTAGTGAAATTGGACCAAACTCAAGGGCAAGGTATGGCGACAAGGTGTGTAGAGAGTCCATGCCCTCTCTGGACCCACCACTCTCCCAGACCTCCATGTGTCCACCGACCTGGAAGCTCGCTGAACCCTGTCGTTTTGGATTTTGAGGGACACTTCCTTGCACAGGCATGACGGATTAAATCATTGGCCATTGGTGATTGACCTCAATCTGCAGCCCCTTTCAGCCAGGTTGGTTCCCCTGGCAACCAACCCCCTTCCACTTGGGCTTTCCAGAAGTCAGGTCATTAACATAAACCCAGGTGTGGTTAAAACAGGCTTGTAATGAATAACAAAAGACACCTTTATCACTTCTCTTAGCACTTAGGAAGTTTTGAGGGTTTTAGGAGCTCTGTGCCAGGAATGGGACAGACAAAGACGGACAACACAGGGATATTTTATGATGTTGCAGAGACAGCTTGCTGTGCTTCCTGTTTCCTCTGAATTCTCTAATCTCTCTGTTACCCATTACTGTTACAGTTCAAAGCAATTTGGCCTGATGACTGTGCCCTCAACACCTCTCTCAAATCAGGTTGAAGGCTGGTCTGCCACGTTGGAAAATGTCCTCGTGTCTCAGAACAGGACTTCTATAACTTCCTGATCTGTAGGTCTCAAAGCAGAGTGTGAGAATTTTAAAACTTCCTGACAGTTCTCCAAGGAGACCAGAGAGTGAAAGGTTAAACACATCCACACCTACCAAACAGATTAAATGTTCTTTCCTCCATGCTTGCAAAGTGTAGATACTAACAAAATCATCTCCTTTCTACATTCTGTACTCTCACTCTTGCCCAATAAGCAAAGGTCTAAATACTGAAAAATCACTAATTAAATTCTGAATCCCTCATATAGCAAGATAGCAATTACGTATTAGTGAAGAGCTTCAAGCTGAAGCTTGTTTTCTATTTAGCAGAAAACACCCCCTCCTACTTATTAAGAAACTACCATATCATTTATCACATATGCACCATATGCTAGACACAATGTTATTTTCTTTCACAAAAGTGATTTCCTTTACTGTATCTCTTTTTTGTGTGTGTATTTATTCATTCATTGCACAACTGTAGCAGGAGAAAAAGATTCTAACAGGGATTTATCCCTCTTGACTTGCCTTTATCCTCAACGTTGAGGACTGAGCAAATGAAGGGTAAGTGTAATTGGCTTTGATTTCCTACAGATGGAGCATTGTTATTTAAATATAATTTCTTTCTTTATGTTGTAGTTCCTGGTTCTAAAAGATGGTTTGTAGATGAGCAAAACGAGATACATAGCATCCTTCATTGAAACTCTCCCTTGTTAATTACACAGGAAAACTGTTGCACCCTCTGTATGGATTTGAAATCACTGGCCATATTCCAACTCTGTGAAAGGTGAGGTATAAACTGTGTCTCACCACTGAGTAACTCTAAATGTAACTATGTGATTTTGCTATGTCAGTACTTAACCATGATATATGCTCCTACGTGCAAATTTGTTGCGGTTTAAAGGAAAATAAAAGATGGCTCACAAAATCACTATAATCTAATTTCAGGTCATTTTCATCCCTTATAAAAGAAACCCCATACCATTAGCTGTTAATCCCTATCCCCAACAACGCACTCCCCTCCCTTCTGCCCCACTTCCCAGCAACTACTAATTTCCTTTCTGTCTCTATAGATTTGCCAGTTCTGAACATTTCATATAAATGGAAACAAGGCTCATCCATGTTGTAGCATGAATCAGTAATTCATTTACAAAGAAGGCTTTTTTAATACCAAAATTAAAAACATTCTTTGTGAGGTAATGAATAAGGTATATTGAAGATAAACATGTAATTTAGTTAGGTACCAAAATATCTTGTTTTGATTGTGTCAAGGTGTGGATTTTTTATTTGCACATTTTTATAGACAGCTGTATAATTTAAGTTCAGAAAGTGATAATTAAAAAGAAAGACTAGGGCTTCCCTAGTGGTGCAGTGGTTGGGAGTCCACCTGCCAATGCGGGGGACACGGGTTCGAGCCCTGGTGTGGGAGGATCCCACATGCCGCGGAGCAGCTAAGCCCGTGCGCCACGGCTGTTGAACCTGCGCTCTGGAGCCCGCGAGCCACAACTGCTGAGCCTGCGTGCCGCAACTGCTGGGGCTCATGTGCCTACGGCCCGTGCTCCACGGCGGGAGGCCACCGCGGTGCGAGGCCCGTGAGCTGCGGTGAGGAGTGGCCCCAGCTCGCTGTAACCAGACAAAGCCCATGCCCAGCAATGAAAACCCAACGCAGCCAAAATAAATAAATTTTTTAAAGAATAGACTAAAGTAAGCAAGACATGTTTTATACCCTAAATTTGGTGATTTGATATTTCTCCATTTCTCAAAATTCATAGATATTATGGAAAGTAAATAGTTTTAATCCATTCACACACACACACAAAAGCTGAAGGGTCAGAGAAAATAGGTGCTTGAAAACAGATGAAGAGTTTGCTTTCCTTTAATCAAATACCAGAGGTCTGAAATCTCATTTCAGAGTAAGAATATTCAGTTGCCTCATAAATAAAGCAAGATCATGGGTTTTCTGCTGTGTAAAAGAAACAGGAAAAATATCATGCTAATTGTCAGCTGCCCTTGAGGCACCAGACAGCAATGATATCGTTCAGCAATTCACCCTAATTCTTCTCAGGGTTTCATAGGTCCCTTCATGGTTCTTTGCTCTAACCTTCCTTTGACTTTCAGTTGCCTTCTCTCCCTGGCCTTGATTTGCTCCGGTGTCAACAGGTGCACCTTGCACAGAGAAAGATAACGCAAGTGACCGGGCACAAACTGCCCAAGTGACTTTTTCTTCTCCTGAAGCTCAAAGTGGCAGCCTCATCACTGCAGCTTTTGCTGGGCTGTACACTTAGCAAACAGTCTTGATCAAGGCTTCAGCACATCAGGGATGCCAGACAAGAAGAAATACAAATAATCATATGCTTAATGTTTTCAAAAATCATCTCATAGTTAGCCTGGTATAAATTTTAAAATAATTGGACTGACTTACACTTATTTTATGTTAGGATTGCTTTATTTTATACCATACGGTGGTGAGGTGTTGCAAACTGATCCTAAGCCACTTTGGAACACTGGGGTTCTTTTGGAAAGATGACAGTAGCTGCCCAAAATTTTGCCTTGAATGAAGATTAGTGATCTACCACAACGTTGGTGCCTGGGTATGAAGAAAGGAGCCCTCAGACCACATTCTGCCAACACACACATATTTACTATTGAACCATTCACTAAACAGGCAAGCATGAAGCTGTTCACACAACCCATTCTGAGCTCAAAAGAAATTCCTTCCTTCCTTCCTTCCTTCCTTCCCTCTTTCCTTCCTTCCTTCCTTCCTTCTTCCCTCCCTCTCTCCCTTCCTTCCTTCCCTCTTTCCTTCGTTCCTTCTTCCCTCTCTCCCTTCCTTCCTTCCTTCCTTTTTCTTTTTTTCCAGATTCTCTTACCACTCTAGACAGACAGGGCAGAACAATAGACAAGAATCCTCTTAGCCTACAGTTACATTCCTAAGGATATATGCTACAGGATTCTGTTGATTCTTGTATCCTATATATGCAAGTGTGGGGAATGTCTCTAAAATATTTCACCAATCAATAGATCTTGAAATTACCCATTTCTACTTTTCTTCATGCTAGTTAACACCTCAGTAAAATGATCTTTTTGGCCTTTTAAAATGACATTCACTCTGCTAAGTAGTAGAGTAACCATGAGTGGATCAAGATACACATAATCACAGAAACACCAGCCATGTAGGACAGCCATCACTGGTAATCTCTGATCAGAATGCTAGCTGCAACTAGGTTGTAGCTTAATGTAAGTACCAAACACATAATAACACTCAGTCTATGCTGAATTATCTTCAAGCAAAGTACAGACCTCCTAACATAAAAATCACGTCATAAACTTTTCTGTCCCTGGAGTCTCAAGTCCTTATCTGAGTCTTGTTTGTAAGCTTTTTCACGCCGTGCATAGCATGCAGGTCTTCCACAGGGCCTCAGGTTGGAGGAGTTCAGGGCCATTTTCCATATAGCTATTTGAAGGGTGGGATGAACAGCAACAAGGTCAAGAAAAGTCAATCCTTCTTCCTCTTGCCCCTCACATTCAATCAGTTGTCGAATCCGGGCCATGCTCCTGCCATAATGAAGTTAAATTCTGCCCCTTCCACATACCCTCATGGCCAGTAGCCTAGTTTAGGCCCATTGCCCCTCATGGGGCTCTGCAAAAAGCCCGATAACTGCATCAAACCATACTTTGCACATAGAAGGTGCTCAACAAATACTTTAGTAGATGTACCTACTAAAACTCACTGTTTGGAAAGCAGCCTAGGGTCATTAGCAAAAGAAAAGAGTTAGGTTGCTATTTGCTTGCATAAAGGGAACATACAAAATGTGTTCAATAAACACTTATTGAGCACCTACTATGTTAGGCACTGTTCAAAGTTCTAGGAAAGCTGTGATGAATACAACAGGAAAAATCTCTGCTTTCATAGAGCTTACATAGATGTGCCTCAAACTTTTAATGCATCTCTCTCCTATTATTTTATCACTGGTTATCACCAACTCAAAATGGAAACTGTTGGAAACTTAGAACCACTTTTCCTAAATCATGTAAAAGTTTATGTAATGTGCAAACATAACTTGTATTACAGAAATCTGCTTTCAAGACAATTTTTTAAAGGGGAAGATCCTTTCCATCTTATTTTCAATCCTGAAATACCATGAGGACGAACTCACTCATTCATTTTTTTTAACAATTATTTACTGAGTGTTTATTATGTCCTGGGGGATACAGCAGTGAACTGAACAAAAGTTCTTACCTCAGAAGCTTACATTCGAGAGCAGAGACACAATCAGCAAACAAGAATTTGTCAGATGATGAAAAGTGCTAGGAATTAATGGAGGAAAAAAATCAAGCAGAATGTGAAGAATAAGGAGTGCAGGGGAGGGAGAGTTCCCGGTGGTCCAGTGGTTAGGACTCCGTGCTCTCACTGCCAAGGTTACAATCCCTGGTCGGGGAACTAAAATCCAAAAAAGCTGTGCGGAGCAGCCAAGAAAAAGGTCATGGCCCTTAGGGAAGAGCCTGATGTGCTGAATTTACACAAATACCTGAAGGAAGTGAGGAAATGAGCAGTATGGATACTGAGGGAACAGCATTTCCGGCAGAGGAAACAGCAAGTGCAAAGGCCATGAGGCAGGATTGTTCCTGGCATGTTCAGGGAACAGCAGGGAAGTAAGCGTGGCTGGAACAGAGTTAACAAGAGAGAATAAGAGATGAGACGGGAGAGTTGATGGGGAAAGGGGATGGACCCTGTAGTGATGTGTAGACCATCATAAGGACTTGTACTCTGAGTGAAGTGAGAAGCTACCAGAGGGTTTTAAGCATGTCAGTGTCACAATATGACATGCATTTTAATAGGATCCAAAAGACCACAAGAGGACAAGGGGGAAGCAGAGAAACCCGTTAGGAGGTTTTGCAGTAACCCAGGCAAGAGGTGTCAGTGGCTTGAACCCGGGGAGCAGTGGAGATAGTGAGAAATGGAAGGGCAATAAGCATGTTCTGAAGATAGAGCCTACAGGGTTTGGGTAATATGTAAGATATGAAAGAAGAAGAGTACCAATTGTCAGAAAGGTGAAGCCCGACATATAAAAAAAAGAGGATATATATTTAAAAATAGAATGCAGTTTTATATGTCATACATGCGAAATACAGCACCATGGTCATTTTATACTCGGCATTCTAAATGCTTCTTGTATATTATCTCTTTTGTTTTAATGTATCTTTGTCAGATAAACCAGGAATCTATGCTACTATATTACTCCAAGTATACATATGTTGAACCCCTCAGCAATGGGTTGACTTGCCTAGATTTATACAAGACATATTATTTCTTACTCTCATTCCAAACTTATTTATTTTCTTCTCACACCCCATCCCCGGACCTTCCCCACCATTATTATCCAAAAGTATGTTACACACGCTGTGAAAGATTACATAAATGGATGAATACCACTTTCAATTTTTAGGAACTTTCAGACATAAAAATCATCTTCTGCAATCTCTTCAAAATGAGATGACTAAGTGGTATAAAATAGTGTTGATAAATCTGTTTTCTAAAAATGACTATTCAAGAAAAAAGGGTTATTTAAATCCAAGGCATTTGGGGTCTATTATTATTAGGTTTTAATATCAAGTTACATTATTTTTGTAGGCATTTGCAAAGTAAATTTTCACAAAGATGAGCCCTTCTGTGGTATATTTTACACATGTATTTTCAAACTCATTAACGTGAGCTCGTATTCCAGCTAGGTTTCATGTTAGCTGTGTGATCTTAGACATTTCCTCATCGTACAACAAAGACATTAGGTTATTGGGGATTAGATCGTGGGCAGAATAATGCCGGGCATGTTGTAAACATTCAATAAATAATATCTTCTATCACCACCACCACCACCATCATTACTGGGCTAGCAGAGTCTGCTAGTTGGTAAATCTTAAAAGCTTAAGTTGTTTCCACCCAATGCAAAAACAACCATTCTTTGCAATCAGTTCATTAAAAAAAAATCATTTGACCTAGTACAGACAAAGCACAAGTTTTCTGTAAGATTTTTTTTTCCCTACTGCCTTTCAGCAGATTATTTTTGGCGTTATAGAGGAATAGACAATGGAAAAGAACTTTCCTTTTCTTCCAGCCATTGTGTTCTCTTTATGGAAATTACTGCCAATAGAAGTAGTCACTTAAACAGCAAGGGGTGGCTCTTGTCTTTCGGGGCAATTCCTGCTTGTTCTGGACAACGTCTGCTGATTAGGTAGCTGTAGAAAAAGGTCAGTGCCAATGCTTAGCATTTATATTTGAGGCTTTCTCACTCATCACAAAATAGTAGAAAGGTGTTAGAGCTAACAAAATTCAGTCACTGAAGAAAAAAAATACCCAAAATACTTCTTCAAGCTTGAATTTCTGTCCATTTTTACCTTGAAAGGATGATTTCCAATACAATTCACTTTTTCTATGAAGATAAAGCAATTTAAAAAAAATTTTTTTTTTATTTTTATTTTTTTGCGGTACGCGGGCCTCTCACTGTTGTGACCTCTCCCGTTGCGGAGCACAGGCTCCGGACGCGCAGGCTCAGCGGCCATGGCTCACGGGCCTAGCCGCTCCGCGGCATGTGGGATCCTCCCGGACCGGGGCACGAACCCGTGTCCCCTGCATCGGCAGGCGGACTCTCAACCACTGCGCCACCAGGGAAGCCCCTCTGACCCTTTTAAAAACTTCTGATGCAGAAAAGATGGGCAATGATGACATCTAATTGTAGTTCCCTTATCTCAGTTAAGAAGGATTCAGTACGTGGGTCCCTCTCCATAATTTAGTACTAATGTTAGTATCTATATTAGTTCAAATATTAGTATAATATTAATATGGTATACTTTATATTAATATCAGTACAAATATTAGTGACTTCCTGTAGGAACTTTGCAAATTTTACGTGTTCTGTTTGTGATGAAAATACAAATTATTTTCCCAAGAAACGTGCACACGGATCTTGGTGAGACTTGCTTGAGAAAACTAGTTAGTCACAGTTTTGTATTTCTATTTTTTCCCCAAAGAGGAGGGAAAACCATTCAATGTATAACAAGTATCAATAAGCTTTAGGACTAGAACAAGGAATTTTACCAAGGGTCTTCTGGAATTTAATATGTAAATTTAAATCTTTACATTAAAAAATGTAAATTGATTTTCAGTAAATAGATCTGCATTTTAAGTGCTGCTAGGGTCATTTCTAGTTAAAGGATCTCTGGGGAAAATCCTTCTGAAAGTGAAGAATCCCTTTGCGCTATGAATCTTTCTACCTGAACAACCTGGTAAATCTACTGGGTGTATAATGAGTTTTCTTACTAGAGAATTCATTAATGGATAAGTGAGTTGTGCTTTACTATGGGATGGCGTAGTACATTGAATGGAATACTGTTCAGCAATGAAAAGGACTAAACTACAGCCAGCGTTACTTCCCCTAAGTAATCAGGGATGCTGCATGATCTCTAGTCTCTTTTTGGCTACATTGCTCTGCTAGTCTCCTGCTTCCTTCTGAAGACAAACTCTCAGCTCCCTATAATTTTGGCTTGAACAAGGAGCTTCCCTAAATTCAGCTTCAGCCCTGACTGTCCATGACCTTTCAGTTCAAATACCCATGAGCATCTAAGTGACTCAAACTCTCATTGTCACAATTCCGACTTCTCAAAAGCAAAAGTCTAATTGATGTTATCTAGTATTGGATATCCACAACCTGTCCTACAAGCTGTGCTGGGGGATGGTGTTTACCAGGGGTGGTGGGTGGAACAATATCTTGAAAACAGCACTGTGGATGGGAAAGAGATGATTGTCAAATTTACTACAGATGCCATCTTTGCATCTCTTACTCAGGATCCCACACCCAGACACTCACCTCCCTGAAAGCCCCCTTTAAAATCTATCTCTGAAAAGAACAACACCTCGAATGGGACACATGTTCCCTGCTACACATTCTAAGTTCTAATTTAAGTCCAACTGGATAAATGACACCAGAAATAATTGATCCCTTGAGAGAAAACCTTCACTCTATTTACAAGGCTGTCTGATTCCCCAACATCTGCAACATATTAACCAAATCTCGATTTAATTCAGTAACCTTAACATCACAAAAGAATCATATGTATAGTAACAAGCAGGGTAGGTGTTTTAGTCATTGTGAATTACTCCTAATTGCCTTTGATCACTAGTTCCTTCCACTGTCCTTAGTTAGGACTTGAAAAAAATTATACTTACATTATACTCAGCTTTAATAGGAATTCTTGGCTGGGACTATTATCATTTCTCCTGAATCTTTCAGTGAAGGATGCATGAGGGCTTGAAATATCAGAAATCACAATAATCCACTATCTACAAGGAAATTTCATGCGCGTGTAACAGAATACTTCTGAACTCCCATGCAGCCAGCCACGAGAACAGGGCAAATCTTGAGTTCCTTTGGGAAATTAAGGAGGTTCTTGACCTTAATGGATTCATTCTGGATTTCTAAGAGGCTTTGGGGACTTGTTTAAATGTTATCTGTTACTGCTTGTGATATTGAGCGCAGGATGGAGGCAAAGGAAAGGAAGAAAGAGAAAAGAGCACATGTGGGAGGGAAAGTCGTTCAACAAAGAGAAGAGGGGCAATGGGGAGAGAAAAGGAAATAGGCATAATTGAGGGGTGGGCAGTGAAAGATGGGCTCCAATGGCCCCTTAGAATGCTAAGTGAAGGCCACCGCTGGTCTACCCAGATGAACTTGAGATGGTGTCTCTCTCAGCTTTCTCTAAATTCTCCCTCCCCACCCTACTACCAGACACACACACACACACACACACACACAAACACACGCACACGAGGTCACCTGAATACATTCTAATGTGTATTTCCCATCAACAGTTCACTTCAGTGCCTTGTACTCTCTCTGCTCCAAGTTGTTTTTCTTTTTATCCAAGTTTTAAAATGCTTTCAAAATTATTTTTAAAGGCTCAGAAGAGTGAGGACACTGCAAATCATAGTATCAAGGACCTGGAGTGGTTTGATTTGCCAGTGCGGATGCAGTAGTGTTTATACATCCACTAGTGTCTCTGATTTTGAGTTTTAGTCTAGTGTCGTTACTTAATAAAGTTTTTCTTGTATTGGAAATACAGGTACTTTTCTACAATACTAACATTAGTGCTACAGACTGAACGTGGCCCCCCCAAATTCACATGTTGAATGTCTAATCTCCATTGCAATGGTATTTAGAAGTGAGGCCTTTAGGAGGTAATTAGGTCATGAATGGCATTCATGCCATGATAAGAGACATGAGAGAGGTGATCTCTCTCTGCCATATGAGGATTCAGCAAGAAGGTGGCCATCTGCAAACCAGGAAGAGGGATCTCACCAGAGACCGGAACCGAATCAGCTGGGACCTTCATCTTGGACATCTCAGCCTCCAGAACTGTGAGAAATAAAGGTCTGTTGTTTAACCCACCAAGCCTGAGGCCCACCAGCAGCCCAAACCAAGACAAACCAAGCAGCGGGAGCATTAACTCCCAGCTTTTGGAGCTCCTCAATGTGATGCTGATAGTTCACAACGGCTAATACTCAAGGCTCGTCTGACCTTGTTCTTGGATTATTACTGAGCCCTTGTGCGCGTGTATGTACACACATGCATTTTTAATAGCTGACAATGACCAGGACGCACACAAATGTCCAAGGAAAGAGTTGCATGACAGTGAGCATAGATGCTAACCACGTAGTTAACAGAAATATAACTTGAATTCTCCCCACCACACCAAACTACTTTATCTCACTTCTTCACGAGACTATCTGGAAATACACTCAATGAGATTTAAGTCCTAAGCAGAAATAACATTGTGTCTAGAAAACATACTACCTTTACCTTTACGTTAAACTGAGGGTCTTGTCGTCATTATTCCATTGGGCCAGACAATGGTCAGGAAGGGGAAGGTTTATTCCTGAGAGCTGCCACCTACAAATTGGCACTTGCCATCTACCTCTACAAGTATTAAACCATGTGCTGCTGCCACCGCGGACTTTCAACACCCCCTGAAAGGAGTTCGGCGTGGAGAGCCAGAATGAGGCCCTCTACGCTCTGGGAAAAACTGGCAGAACAGGTCTTCAGATAGATATTTTCAGGAGATGATTTTAATGAGCCCAATTCTTGCATCTCCTCGTATCTAGAAAAGCACTAAAATCCCTCATGGTGTCCCTTCTCGTGTCTAGCAGTAATCTTCAGGAGACTAGCAGAAACCTTCTGCAAAAAATATGTGCTTGATTACGCGTAATCCCCCTTCACCAAAATCACATATATACTGGCCTTCCCACCTCCCTCCTTGGAGCAGTTTCTCAGAACTATCCGAAATGCTTTCTCCCGGGCTATAGTCCTAATTTTGCCTCAAATAAAACTTAACTCATGGGGCTTCCCTGGTGGCGCAGTGGTTGAGAGTCCGCCTGCCGATGCAGGGGACACGGGTTCGTGCCCCGGTCCGGGAAGATCCCACATGCCGCGGAACGGCTGGGCCCGTGAGCCATGGCCGCTGAGCCTGCGCTCCGCAACGGGAGAGGCCACAGCAGTGAGAGGCCCGCGTACTGCAAAAAAAAACCCCAAAAACCAACTTAACTCATAACTCTCACATTGTGCATTTTTCTTCAGTCGGCAGAGCCATGCTTAAAATCCATAAATACTATTAGGATATGTTTGTGAGGCAGAGAGACAGAGCTTGTCTTTTCTCATTCACAATCTATTAACCCAGGGAAAAGTTCACCTAGCTTTATCTTGGAAATCAGAAAAGAGCATGCAATTTCAATATTATATAATAATATCATTCAATTTAAATGGAGACCAGAAATTGTCAGGGAGGAGCAGGCATTATGAGGGCACTGGGTTAGAGAAGGAAAGCTCAAAGTGAGCTCACTGTCATCGGAAAGATTTTTTAAAAGGGAGGATCAGAGCGAAAAGAGAAAAAAACAGGCAAAGAAATTAAAAAGGGACAAATCGGTATGTTTGTGATTCAATCTAGGAGAGATGCAAAAACTGAAGCCAAATAGATATTGTCCCCATTAAGGAAGAAGTAATTGAAATGTGGTGAAAGTGGGTTCATAAAACGAGAGGATTCTGCCATGTTCCCACATGAAACCAAAGCCTTATAGCTTAACTATTGGGATAAGATTGGAGAAGCAGCCTGGGGAATCACTCCCTCAGTCAACCCAAATTGAATAGAATATATTAAGGCTATTCAATGTTTTCCCATCTCAAGCTTACAACTTTCTCTGCATCTCTCATAATATAGTAGCAGTTTGAAGTAGATCTGAACTACTACAGAGCATCTAAGGAGTGTCATGATCAGAATTTGTTTCAGAGAAATGCCACGTTTTAGTTATGTTGTATTCCTACAGCTAGCAAAGTGGCACATAGTAGGTCAGTAAATGTTGAATCGTTGAGTAGTGCAGCAGATGCGGTCAGAGCTTTAATCTTTTCCTCTTACCTGCCTTGAGGTCACCAGCAGTTTCAGGTGTGACATCCCTTACTGTTGAAGGCTTGTGTAGTGTTGTCATCTGGGCCCCTACTATTATACTGGTGGCAGCCCCCAGACGTTTCCCCGGAGCCAACGTTGTGCCTGGGCCACCCCCTTTTGGTTCTTATTATAATTGCAGTAAGAGGGAGGGAGCAAGCACAGAACTGGGTCCAGGGTGGGGTTCCTAAGGGCTTCCTGGTTTCACTTTTCTTTTTTTTTTTTTTTTGGCTGCACTGTGCAGTATGTGGGATCTTAGTTCCTCCACCAGGGATTGAACCAGTGCCCCCTGACTTGGAAGCGCGGAGTCTTAACTGCTGGACCACTGGGGAAGTCCCTGGTTTCACTCTCGAGTGGCTAATTTCAAACATATAAGATCGGGAATTAGGGCTTTGGAAAAGAAAAGCCGGGACACTCCAGTAGTTAGTTATCTAAGTTACCCAGGGCTTTCTAAAAGGGACTTTCGAGGGTAGGGGCAGCCTGATTTCTTACCTAGTCGTTTTGCTAGTAGCTGTGTCATCCAGCTGGCAATGTGTTTATTCAGGGTGGGTGTCTTTGCAACGGATACGTCAGCAATGAAACCGGTAATGTCAGGCACTTCACCTGCAGCTTCCTAGCATTTCTCTGCCTCAGTGCTTTCTGGCTCCAGGAGCTATTCAGCCCAGGCACAAAGTGCTGCAGGAAAAATGCTCAACTAAAGGGGTGCAGGAGTTAGTGGATAAAAACCCCAACTTCCTTGCTCCTGGATGAGACAGTTCTGAGGTGTGTTGTACACAGTCTCACCGCAGGTCCCCATGGAATAGAGAGAGCCGTTCCCACAGCGGTAAGCTGCTCAATCAGGAACGTTTATTAACTTTCCCCTCTTCCCTGTCTTATTTCACCTTACCTTCAACAAGCTTCTCGGGATGTCCTCTGGGTAAACTACTTGCACCCAAGTCTTTATCTTGGTTTTTTTTTTGGGGGGGTGGGGGGCTTGTCGTTCAAAAACTAAAACTAAGTGCTAATAACCTATTAAGGCAAGTGACTTTCTCTTATTACTTCCCTGACCTTGCAATTCCGTTCACAGAGTCTATGACTTCTGGGTTCTAAAGTTATTAGTCAGGGATAAATGTGGCTTTGAATCCCAAGAGACAAATTCTGTTATTCATCAGAGCGAATAAAGACTGAATAATAATCAGATTCTGCTGGTTATAAAGCCAAAGCAAGATATCCATTTATTAAAAACTTTTGAGAAACCTGAACACTAAGCTGTGTTGAACCAGTCACTCATTTATAACTCATTTTCAAGAGACTTGTATTAATACAAGTATTAATTCCCTATATAGACCCAACCTTTTCTCATCCAAATCACTTACCCTCTCTGCAGCTCAGTTTTTCTTATTTGTGAAATGGAGATAATCACCGGCTCCTTCACAAGGATGTTGTGAGGATTAATAAGTTAATGCTGGGAAGCATGTTTCTGCCTTAGACTAATGTTTCTATATAAATGCAAATGATCGCATTACAGCTAGGCTTCCATGTACAGATGCAATGACTTTTAGATCCTCTATTCTCTCGTAATAGAAGTCATTCTAATCTGAACACAGCTTACTCAATTTTTTTTGTCCAAGAGAAAAAGCAGTCGTTGTGAAGGGTAGCTAGGAATGTTAAAGTCACTCCTAATACTTTTTCCCAGAACTGCTTGCTGTCTCCTAATTGCTCACTGGTTATGCGTATGCTGTCTCCTTAGCTACTTATCAGGTTATTCCTATATGGCCTCCTGTGCTCCCACGTGTTCCCATCACTCCTGCAGCCCTTTGAGTCTTATTTAAATAAGCTGTCTGCTTCTATTAAGAGAGGATCCTTCTATGTCTTAATTTTTCAATTCTTACAGAATTCCTCTTTCTCTTAATTCACTCCTCTGAAGCCTGACTAGGTGGATTCTGGGCAGTGGTCAGAGAGGAGAGCAGTAAAGTCCCTAATATTCCTTTGATCAGATTATCCTCTGCATAAAACTTGGGCAACTCTCCATGATCTGCAGGATGATGTCCACACTCCTTAGCTTGGCACTCTGCCTAGCCCACTCCTAATCCTACGATAAGCCTCTTTCCATCTTTCTCTGTCACCATCAACCTGCACAAAGAGAAACCCCTTTTCTTTTCCACCTTACAGTTCCACCTTAGTCCCTTTTTATCCATTACTACCTGTGTGACCTTGTACAAATTCTTTTCTAGCTTGAATTTTTTTTCATCTGCGTAGCATGGACATGGTACAAAATTCAAAAGATACAAGGGCTTCCCTGGTGGCGCAGTGGTTGAGAGTCCGCCTGCTGATGCAGGGGATACGGGTTCGTGCCCCGGTCCAGGAAGATCCCACACACTGCAAAGTGGCTGGGCCCGTGAGCCATGGCCGCTGAGCCTGCGTGTCCAGAGCCTGTGCTCCGAAACGGGAGAGGCCACAACAGTGAGAGGCCCGCGAATCGCAAAAAAAAAAAAGAGATACAAAAAATGTAAAAGCAAACCCCCCCCCCACGTTCCCTGCTCCTCAACCGCAGAGGCAAACGTTGTCAGCAGTTTCTAATGAATCTTTCTGAATATATTCTATGCATACACAAAAGTATACACATAAATCCACAAAATAACTTGCTGGGGTTTTGATTAATATTGCATCAAAGCCATAGATCAAGTTAGGAAGAACAAACATCTTGACAATATTGCGACACTTTTCTTATCCATGTACATGGAATATTTTCTCCACTTATTGAGAGCTTTTTTGATTTCTTTCATCAGAGCTTTGTAGTTTTCCTCATATATCTCTTATAAATATTTTGTTAGATTTATTCCTAAGTGTTTAATTTTGGGGGGGCTCATGTAAATGATTCTGTTTTAAATTTCAATTTTTAATTGTTCATTATTGACATATAAGAAAGCAATTGACTTTTGTACGTTAACCTTGTATTCTGCAACCTTGCTATAATTGCTTATTAGTTCCCAGAGTTTTTTGGTTGATTCTTTGGGATTTTCTACATAGACAAGCATGCCACCTATGAACAAAGACAGTTGTACTTCTTCCTTCCCATTCCATATACATATTTCCTTTTCTTGTCTTATTTATTGCATTGCTAGGAGTTCCATTGCGATGTTTGTTGTTGTTTTTTCAGTACAATGTTGAATAGCAGTGATGGTAGGGGACACCTTGCCTTATTCCTGATCTTATTAGGAAGGCATCTAGTTTCTCACTGTATTAGTTTGCTAGGGTTGCTGTAATAGAATACAACAGACCGGGTGGCTTAAACAGAAATTTATTGTCTCACAATTCTGGAGGCTAGAAGTCTGAGATCAAAAATGTCAGAGGGTTGGTTTCTTCTGAGGTCTCTCTCCGTGGCTTGTGGATGCCTGTTTTCTCCCTATGTCTTCACGTGGTCTTCCCTCTGTACCTCTCTGTGTCCTAATTTCCATTTCTTATGACGATACCAATCATATTAGATTAGGGTCCACCTTAATGAAATCATTTTAATTTAATTACCCTTTAAAGACCCAGTCCCAAAATATAGTCACATTCTGAGGTACTAGGGGTTAGGACTTCAACATATGAATGGAGAGAGGGGAACACAAGTCAGCCCGTGACACTCACTATTAAGTATGACGTTAGCTGCTGGGTTTTTTTAAAATTAATTAATTAATTTGGTTGCACCGGGTCTTGGTTGTGGCAGGCGGGGCTCCTTAGTCACAGCACACGGGCTCCTTATTTGCAGCACATTGGCTCAGTTGCTCCACGGCGTGTGGGATCTTCCCGGACCAGGGATCAAACCCGTGTCCCCTGCATTGGCAGGTGGATTCTTTATCTACTGTGCCACCAGGGAAGTCCAGCTGCTGTTTTTTGTAGATGTTCTTTACAAAGTTGAGGAAGTTGCCCTCTATTCCTAGTGTGTTAAGAGCATATATGTATATACTGTTTAAAATAACACGCATGGGGCTTCCCTGGTGGCTCAGTGGTTGAGAGTCTACCTGCCGATGCAGGGGACACGGGTTCGTGCCCCGGTCCGGGAAGATCCCACATGCTGCGGAGTGGCTGGGCCCGTGAGCCATGGCCGCTGAGCCTGCGTGTCTGGAGCCTGTGCTCTGCAACGGAGAGGCCACAGCAGTGAGAGGCCCGCGTAACGCAAAAAAAAAAAAAAAAAAAAAGTCCTCCTTTCTATTGCTTGAATAAAAGTATTGTGTTACTTTCTATAGCAGGGTCTTTGACATGCTGTTTTCTGTCTATGGAAGGCTCTTCCTCCTTCCTTTCCTCCAGGATATCCATTCATCTAATGTAGTGCATAGATTGAATTGTGTCCCCCAAAAGATGTGTCCAAACCAGTACCTGTGAATGTGAGCACGTTTGGAAATATCTTTGCAGATGTAATTAAGGATCTCGAGATAAAATCATCCTGGACCTAGGAAGGGCCCTAAATCCAGTGACTGATGTTCTTATAAGGGAAAGGAGAGAAAAACTTGAGATACACAGATAGAGGACACCCAGAGGGGAGAAGGCCATGTGAAGATGGAGACAAAGATTTGAATGATGCAGCCAAAAGCCGAGGAACTCCAGGAGCCACCAGAAGCTGGAAGAGGCAAATAAGTATTCTCCCTTTGAGCCTTCAGAAGGAGCATGGCCCAGCCAACACCTTGATTTTGGACTTCTGGCCTCCAGCAATGTAAGAGCATAAAGTTCTGTTGTTTTAAGCCACCAGGTTTGTGGTTATTTGGCAAGGTGGCTCTAGGAAACTAATACACCCAGATAATTTCAACTCACTCTGCAGGTCTCTGCGTAAATGTCACCCTAATATAGGTCCCCCAAATTAGGTCCCCTTAATACACAGCCTCATTGCATTCTTTTGTGGTGTTACAACAATTTTCATTGTATAGTTATTTGTGTATTTCTTTGTTTTGTATCTACTTCTCATGTGGGGCAGGGCTGTATCAGTCTCGCTCACTCTTGTATCTTCAGGCCCTGACACAATGCCTTGCATTAGTAGATGCTCACTTCATTCATTCACTTATTAATTATTCCGGAATGTCTACCGTCATTTTTTTTCAATTCTACCCATCCTTGATGGTATAGCTGCAAAGCATTTCCTCATTATTCTATACTACTGATGATCTAGACCTATAATATTATAATTACTTTTTCATGTGTATGTAATTTATCTCCCCATCTTCACTGCGAGCTCTTCGCATTGCATTCACTCATTCATTCATTTATCCACCAACATTTAGTAAAAGCCATTCACATGTAAGCTATAGCACTAGGCACTATTAAAGAGCCAAGGATAAGTGAGACGTAGCCTCTACATCCAAAAATCAGAGCCTTAGTTAGAGAGACAGAGCTAATGGTAATATATAAAGTGATAAGTGCCAAAGAAGAGGTAAAATGTTCAGGTAAATGTTTAGCCAGAGAGAGCAGGAAGGTCTTTGTAAAGGTGGCCTTTAACCTGTCTATCCTTCACCCCACCCCCAGCATCTCTTGTGTTAGGAGCAAACAAGTATTTGTTGGGGGTGATGATGATAGCTCCTTCAAGAGTTAACAATCATTTTTCAGGCACTATAGTTAAGTCATCTTCTTTGCATCATACTCAAGGCTTGGGAAGGAGTCAGAAGCAGATGCAACATAATACTCCCACCGCATCTCCAGTTGTGGAAAACTCAGTGACTCTGTAGACTTCTTTGTCTGCAATTTTTCATCACAGTTTTATCAAGTATTCCTGAGGCTGAAGCAAGATATCCTCTAGCAACTTTATTCTACCCTTCTTTTTAACCTGTATCTACCTCTATTTTTGCATCCAGCACAACTATAGATCGTATGTATATGTGTTCGTATTATGTAACTATATATCGGTGTGCTTCCTCCACTCATTTGCAAGCTCAAGGAGAAGGACTGTGCCTTATTCATCACTGTGTGCCTCTCCCCTGACAAAACGCTTGGCAAGTAACAGGTGTGCAGGATGTTTGAGTAGATAAATATCATTTAGTTAACCTTGCTCTGTTCCTGAAAGTTCTCATTCTGGATGATTCTTAAGCGTTGAACAGTTTTTTTAAGCTATGGTTATATGTGCAGCCATCTAAGGTGCCTGTAAATCAGGCCTTAAACTGATGGGCACTCATTAATCCTCAGGTCTATATCCACTGTTCTACTTGCTTTGTGTTTCTGTAAGTAGGCAAGGTAGACGTTCATCCAC
This sequence comes from Aethalodelphis obliquidens, assembly GCF_003676395.1. Lineage (NCBI taxonomy): Eukaryota > Metazoa > Chordata > Mammalia > Artiodactyla > Delphinidae > Aethalodelphis > Aethalodelphis obliquidens. Next base: position 23,770,947 of record NW_020837969.1, on the reverse strand, counting down.
TGTGAAGCAAAGGACAGAAATAGCTACACCCTTCCTTTATGATGCTAATATTAGAATGTGGACACATTAATCCTGATGGCAATTAAGTAATGGGGAATACAAGCATGTGCCCAGAAGAAGCCTGCCAGTACTGAGGAGTCAAAAAGCGCACACACACACACACACACACACACACACACGAAATAGAATTCTCATCGCCCCAATTCAATAGACACAGCGCAGAAAACCTACTGGTTTGGCCCTGTTGTTCATGTGCCTGTGGTTTGCTCTCCTCCCTCACCCAGAGGTCCAACTACCCAGGTAATCAGGGAAGTCTCTTGGAATAGCTGACAGATGTACCATGATGCTTCTTTGATCAGCGTAGTTGACCTTGTGGGGCCAGTCGACCCACACTTGCAGGGAAGTAGATGGGCCTGGGAGTTCATCTCTCCCTGGAGAGGCCTTAACCTGTGACTGCCCCACGTGGTGTATGAAAGCCCACCTCCCTTGTCTTGAGGGACTCTGACTTTAAGGGTAGTTTATACTCCAGATCCCAAAGGGACAGGCTGAAGCTGAGACTTTGCCCCAAAGTGCACACTTGCTTCACTTCTTCCCCTTTCATCCTGCTTCTACATTTCCTTACAGAATTCTCCAGGAAGCACCTCTTTACTAAATGACTTGATTACAAATCCTTGTCTCAGTGTCTGCTTTGGGGGAATTGAGCCTAAGACAGTTGGTTCTGAAGGGGGTCCTAGGAAGCTGACTCTAAGTATGGGTTCTAAGTTGGGTCACTTGCCAGCCAGATGGCAACCAGAACTTCCTCACTGGGGTAAGTGCAGTGTCGATAGTCCCTGTCACGCTGTAGAACTGCAATCACTAAGACTCATCTGCGGTGAAACTGATACGACACAGTGGGAGGAGAGCCAGCGGCTTGTGTGACTTCTCTGGTGTCTGAGAAGTTAAGAAGGAAATGGTGATTGTAAGGACTGTGAAATTGGTTGACTGTTTCCAGACATTGAAGATAAAATAGGCTCAGATGTGACAGTCAGAAGGCCTCCTTAGCACAGAAAGCACTAAAAAAGAGACTTTCACATTCCAAAACCAGAGGACATAGCATGCTAAAGACCAGGCCAGGTCCTAATTTTAAGAGTAGCAGAACTTCAGAGAAGGTTGTATTTTCAGCCTCATCAAGTCTCCTAGATCAGAGTCAGGGCCTTATTCAGGAAAGAGTATAAACCTGAGACTTGGAATGGTGACACTGGGGTAGATGCACTTGAGAAACTCGAACCCTCTGAGTCTGCAGAAGTGGTCTCTGGGCTCCTGGCTAGAGACTAGCAGCCCACCCCTTGCCTGAAGACCACTTAAAGCCTCAAGTGTGGCAGACGCCCTGTGCTCCTCAAGACAATATTTGCCATCCTCCTCAAGTTCAGCAACCTCCTTCCCTCCTGGCCACTAGACCAATAATGAGAGACGAATCTCACTGTGGCCTGATTAAGAAAGAGCTGGTCCTGACACACAGAGAGAGAGAGAGTATTCACTGAAGAAGCTTCAAGTCCTGGCTAACATGTCTGGGAGTGGATCAGGACGGTGCTGGACCTGCGTGGGGGACAGCACACTAATCTGGATAAGGGAGAGTTTGTTAATCTGAGGTCCATATCCTGTGACTCAGGAATTCATTTCCTGGCAGTGAAGCCAGTCCTAATGTGCTGTTGGGATGGCTTTTAGAATCTGTGGGGGAAATGGCCCACATTAAAAGAAGTGGAGATGTTAGAAATGCTTTGGCAGAGTGTTAAGGACAGCAGTTAAAGGCTCAGAGATGAATGAATCAATTATTTAAGACTCAAGGACCCACGTTGTTCCTTGTGAAGGCACGGAGGATGTTCCTTTCACTTACACAATGCGGGATGTAGTAATGAGGAGAACAGAGCACTCTTGAGACACACAGTTGCGGGGTCCTCCATTGCCCAGGGTTGACTGTTCCAGAGGCTGTTATGGAACTGTTCTCTTTAATAACAGTGGGGTGGTAGGAGTCCAGAACAGTAGAGGCCAGGTGGCAGACCTTAACCACCAGCAACAAGGTGAACTTAATTACTGTAATGTTTGGCCAGGTTGGATGGGTCAACTCATCAGAGGGAACCACAAATAGAATGAGATGCACTACAACCCCATGTGGTAGTATTCTTGAAAGACACTGGTGAGGGGAAGCCCTCCTGATGGGCTGAGTTTCAAGCAGTGTACCTGGTCATCTACGTGTGTGAAGAGAGAAATGACTGGAGTCATGGTATTGTGGACTGTTGGGCAGATATTATTAGGTTATACCAAGCTGGGGTGGGGGGGTAGTGGGAATAGAACACCTGGTGCAGAGAAATAGTTTAATACCGACATTGTTAGAATTGCCACCGCCCAGTGATAATACAAAGTGAAGTGTCTTTTAAGCATTTCTTTGTAAATTCTCCACAGACCCTTCTTGCTTGCGCAGGAGTGGGCCTCTTCCATCATTCACCCCGTAGTTCACCATTCCTCATAGGCTCTGGTGAATAATTCAGTTGGTTGGTCAGAGGTCTGGAAGGATTAAGACTGGGGACATGACAGCCTGGAGGCTTACAGGAGTGGGCTAAAGTGAGAGGATCTTTGTATCCCCATGAACGCCCACCCGAGTAGAGTCACTGCAGAAGAGGCGTTAAACAACTAAGGACTTGCCCAAAATTTCAGACTTGTATCACCAGCCACCTAGTACCTGAACAAAGATGACCAAGATGAAGGCACTGTAGGGCCCAACAGCATTGGCTTTCTCACACCAAGGCTGATTTAGCTTGGTGTAATTTATACTGCAGAGCTCCCCGTGGGGTTATGCTGAGGCTGGTAATACACCTGTGGTAGGCAGAACTCTAAGATGGCTGCCAATGACCCCACCCTTGTACGACCCCCTCCCTTGAGTGTGTGCAGGACCTGAGATTATGATGGGCTTCACTCCATCGTTCCATAATCAAGTGGCATTCTATGGCAAAGGTGAAGAAATTTTGCAGCTGTAATTAAGGTCCCTAATCAGTTGACTTTGAATTAATATAAAAGATGATTATCTGAGGTGAGCCTGATCTAATCAGGTGAGCCTGTCAAAGACTGCTTAGGCCTTTCCTGAGAAAGGGAGCCCAGTGAGGAAGCGTCTGCAGTGGTCAAGGCAGGAGATGATGGTGACTGGACTGGGGAAAGGGTGGGGGAAAGTGGTCAGACTGCAGATAGACTTTGGAGGCAGAGCTGACTGGCCTGCTAAGGGCTTAGGTAAGAATTCCCTCCATAGTATCCCTTACAGATCTTCAGACAACTCTAATTCAACTAACACTTTTTTCTTTTTTTTTTTTCGGTACGTCCTCTCACTGTTGTGGCCTCTCCCGTTGCGGAGCACAGGCTCCAGACACACAGGCTCAGCGGCCATGGCTCACGGGCCCAGCCGCTCTGCGGCATGTGGGATCTTCCCAGACCGGGGCACGAACCCGTGTCCGCTGCATCGGCAGGTGGACTCTCAACCACTGCGCCACCAGGGAAGCCCAACTAACACTTTTAAGTGATAGAGAATTCAGTTTTGGACAACTCTAACTGACAACGTTCTTTTCTGTGGTGGGCTAAGTCTGCCTCACATGGCTCTGCCACGTGGTCCTAGCTCAGTGTAGTGTAAGCACTTGACAGTTGGCCTTTTTGATTGTCATACCAGTGCCTGACATGAAGCTTTTGATTGCTGGGGCATCCACTTCAAAGACTGTCTTCTCGAATAAACACATTGCCAGCTACATGACTAAAGAGCCAGGCCACCCCACCCCTGAAGTTCCTTTGTTTCCGAGCTCTCTGGTTGACTCAGATCACTGACCCCATTTGGCTGCTTGTTCTTCCCTTGCCATCTTTAATTCCTGCTTTAAATTCAACAATAATAATAAAGAGTGAACGCGTGAAATCCTAGGTACCCCAGCCTCAACCCCCAAAGAAAGCAGAATTCCAGGCCCATGTTCACACTCTCTCTCTTTACCAGAGACCTTGCTGTGTGGCTCCAGGTGTGCCATGTGCCCTCCAGGACTTGTGAGTAATAAACCTTGGGTTTTGGGGGAGTGTTTTTGTTTGTTTTGTTTTGTTTTTTAATTTTTTGGCCACGCCGTGTGGCATGCAGGATCTTAGTTCCCCAACCAAGGATGGAACCCATGCCCACTGCAGTGGAATCTCACAGTCTTAACAGGTGGACCACGAGGGAAGTCCCAATAAACCTTGTTTTTTTCTAAAATTCCCTGATGGTTATTGCTGACCGTAGTAAAGTATACAAAACATAGAATCTACCATTTTAAGTGTATAATTCCGTGGCATTAAGAATATTCAGTGTTGTACAACCATCACCACTATCCATTTTCAGAATTTTTTCATCTTCCTGAACAGAAACTCTATACCCATTCAACCCTGACTCCCATTCCCTCTCCCCTAACCTCTCCCTGGTAACCTCTGAGTGTCTTGCAATCAGCATAAGAACCACAAGGGTTGGTCCAGCCACAATATTAACTCTGAAAGGGGAAATGTCTGCGGGCGCTCCCCTCGGGCCCATGTGAGTGCCCCCAGGCATGTCTAGCCCATAGCATCACTATGGATAGGTTGAGACCAACAGGAAACCTCCAGCCTCTGACGGCCCCAGAGAAGTCGGCTCCCTCCTCCACTTGCCAAATGTCAGTCACTGCTTGCTCACGTCCTGCTCTTTGCTGGCTCCCCCTACCCAGTTTTCAAACATGTGAAAACCCAGTCTGGCACGAAGTGAGAAGCTTTCCCCGATAGTGAGAGGGGGTATGGAAATAATTGATACACCAAAGGTGCAGAGATTTCTGGATGACCATGTGAGCACTGGGCAGCAGCCTGCCTCTAATCCTCACCCCCAGCAAACAGATACACTCACACACACTCACCACTTCCAGATATAGCCAGCCTGTCTGGTTTGTCCACTAGGGTTCTGTGGCCCCATGCAGCTTCCCCACTGGGAACAAAGCTTGGCCCTGAATCCCAGCTTGGTAGACCATAACCCAGGTTCCCTTCACCAAGTTTATTCCTCCCACTTCCCTCCAGGACTCGTGCTATTCCTTTTGCAATAACTGGACTCTGAGTCCTCCCTGACTTACGATCCTGGAAGCCCACCTGATGCTGAGAATCATTGCTGTCCAAAAATCCTGCACACACTGCTGTGCCCATTTTTCTGAGTCAAGTTTCCCCTCTTAGAGAGTGCTGTTGACCTAGAGTCACCTGGAGTTTGCTGCATCTCCATGGACTTGCTGATTTTTTTTTTTTTTTTTTTTTTTGCGGTACCCGGGCCTCTCACTGCTGTGGCCTCTCCTACTGCAGGGCACAGGCTCCGGACGCGCAGGCTTGGCAGCCATGGCTCACGGGCGCAGCCGCTCCGCGGCATGTGGGATCTTCCCAGACCAGGGCACGAACCCGCGTCGCCTGCGTCGGCAGGCGGACTCTCAACCACTGCGCCACCAGGGAAGTCCCTGGACTTGCTGATTTGATGGCACAACTTTTCCCCAGGGGGAGCTCCTGCTCCTGGGGTTTCTCACAACACTGTCACTTTCTGGCCCAGATTCCCTGATCCCGCTTGTTGGAATGTCCCAGCATGCCATGCAGCTCGGACTGTGAATTATGACATGTGACTGAAAGAATATTAGAACTGGAAGGAATCTTGAAGATCATCTTGGGCCTTCCCTGGTGGCGCAGTGGTTAAGAATCTGCCTGCCAGTGCAGGGGGCACGGGTTCGAGTCCTGGTCCGGGAAGATCCCACATGTCATGGAGCAAAAAAGCCCGTGCGCCACAACTTCTGAGCCTGCACTATAGAGCCCGTGAGCCACAACTACTGAGTCTGTGCACCTAGAGCCCGTGCTCCGCAACAAGAGAAGCCACCACAGTGAGAAGCCCGTGCACCACGACGAAGAGTAGCCCCCATTCACCGCAACTAGAGAAAGCCTGCACTCAGCAGCAAAGACCCAACAAAGCCAAAAATACAATAAAAAAATAATATAAATAAATAAACTTAATATCTTATAAAAAAGATCATCTTTTCCAGTGTTCCTCAACCTTTTCTCTGAAAAGGGAAAAACACAAATAGTAGTGGATGCCTGCTCTTTACAGACAAGGAAAGAAACTCAGTGGCTAAGTGCCTTACCAAAGGTCTTGCAGCAAGTTATGATTGAGAACTAATTGCCTAACATTTAGTATATTTTATGTATCACTAACAGTTGCATTCCCTTGGATCTTTTTTCTAACTTGGATTTATTACCAACTTATGAGAATTTTGAGGATTAATATGTACACAATTAAAATCAACTTTAGGGCTTCCCTGGTGGCTCAGTGGTTGAGAGTCCGCCTGCCGATGCAGGGGACACGGGTTCGTGCCCCGGTCCGGGAAGATCTCACGGGCTAGGCCCGTGAGCCATGGCTGCTGAGCCTGCGCGTCTGGAGCCTGTGCTTCGCAAGAGGAGAGGCCACAACAGTGAGAGGCCCGCGTACCGCAAAAAAAAAAAAAAAAAAATCAACTTTAAAAATATCTGCTGATCTCTATCAGGGATCATGCTAGGAATGGAAACAATGATATTTAAGGCAGAATTCTTTACTCCTAGTGTTTACAAAAAAATAAAAAGAGCTGTTAAGTATATTTAACAACTCTTGAATAGAAATGGTAATCTTGATAGGCTGATAGCGAGGGTCACCGTTTTCTAAATAGATTCAGCTGAATAAAGTTAATATAGAGAGTATAAAGAAGATAATAAAAATGTGCATGGAAACTAAGGTATTTGGCAATTCGGTTCTAAACAGTAGTTTTAAGCTATATTTGTCTTAAATAGTTTTTTTCAAAGAATGAAATTACATTGTACTACATTTTTCTCAGTTTCTTATCTAAAGAGCAAAAGACTATACTTTAATAAAAGCTTAGCAATACAAAAATGATAAGAAGCAATTGAAAGAGAACAAGATTGAGAACAAAAGATAGAGATGAGACTGGAAGGTTGAATAGAATTCCTTGAAAAAAGGCAACAGGGGATCTCACTTTAATAAAAAGAGAGTCTTAAAGAAAGTTGCTAGAACATTGTATTTGTCTCCTAGGGCTGCCAAAACAGAACACCACACACTGGGTGGCGTAAACAATAGAAATTTATTTTTTCACAGTTCTGGGGACTAGAAGTCCAAGATCAAGGTGCTGGCAAGATCAGTTTCTGCTGAGGTCTCTCTTCCTGACTTGTAGACAGCTGCCTTCTCACTGTGTCCCCATGGCCTTTCCTCTGTGAGTGCAAAGAGAGAGAGAGATCTGCAGTGTCTCTTCCTCTTCTTACAAGGACACCAGTCCTACCAGATTAAGGCCCCACCCTTATTACTTCATTTAACCTTTATTACCTCCTTAAAGGCCTGATCTCCAAATATAGTCACATTGGACTTTAGGGCTTCATATGAATTGTGGGGAGGGGAGCACAATTCAGTCCGTAACAGGCACTTCCTCAGCATTTTTTCAATATTATGCACTAAACTCCCTCCTTTTCTTGAACGTTGTCTCATGTATTCACAGAGAAGAGACAACAAAGAATTAGTGTTTGTCACCGTAACAGCTCTGCCATCATGACACAATGTGTACTGTGAGTAATGGGCTTGTCAGCCTCCAGGGACCACACAATACCTGAATTCACCTCCTATTCTATATGAATGAGATCCAGAGGGTTTCCTGCTCGTCATCTCTGTGACAAGCCACTCTGCACTGATCAGATCAGTTATTAACAACTCCCAGCTGTACACACCATTTTGTTCAGGGCTTTGCTGTCGCTGGATAGCTTAGGTTTGTTTTGTTTTGTTTTGGCTGCGTCGGATCTTTTTTTTTTTTTTTGCGGTACGCGGGCCTCTCACTGTTGTGGCCCCTCCCGTTGCGGAGCACAGGCTCCGGACGCGCAGGCTCAGCGGCCATGGCTCACGGGCCCAGCTGCTCCGAGGCATGTGGGATCTTCCCGGACCCGGGCACGAGCCCGTGTCCCCTGCATCGGCAGGCGGACTCTCAACCACTGCGCCACCAGGGAAGCCCTGCGTCGGATCTTTGTTGTGGCATACGGGGACCTTCGTTGCGGCGCGTGGGCTTCTCTCTAGTTGTGACGTGCTGGCTCGGTAGTTATGGCGAGCCAGCTTGGTTGCCCCGTGGCATGTGGGATCTTAGTTCCCTGACCAGGAGTCGAACCCGCATCCCCTGCATTGGAAGGCGGATTCTTTACCACTGGACCACCAGGGAAGTCCCTGGATAGCTTAGTTTTCTTTTCCAGCAATAGTATGAGCTGTCTACATGTGGTCACACTGACAGCATATATACTAAAACTGGTGTAATGGATTGTTTGTATCTGATGTGGTAGAAAATGGAAAATATTACAAAGGCCATACCTAAATGCTAAATTAAATTTCTTCTTTGAGCACTGAAGTTAATAAAAACAATAATGTTGGTTATTTTGTTAAGCTCTTTATATAAAATGCTTTCCTTTTTTTCATTAAATATTTTATCAATAGTTGCAAAAGTAATACATGATGTTGTTAGAACAACCAACCAAGAACACAGGAGTATAAAGTAAAAAATCAAAATCTTATCTTCCTATCTTACTCTTAACTACCTCATTCCCACACACTAGGGATAGTCACTTAACAGTCTGATATGTTTTTTCCCAGATCCCTTACTGCATGCACCCACACACCTTCTCTCTCTCTCTATCTCAGTGTGTTATTTTTTAAACAAAAATTGGATGATACTATGTGTATTTGTGTGTTTCACTTATCAAATATATCACGAACAAAAGAGGAAGATAGATGAAATGAGAACTGTGGAATGTTGATAATTGTTGAATCTGGATAATGGATACATGGAGAGCCATATTCTCTTTATTTCTGGGTTAAAAAAATCATAAACATGCTTCATTGTGAGTACAAAAAGTTCTATCTGATTATTTTTTCATGATCATACAATATTACAAAATATGAATGTATTATGCTTTTCTATGACCTTACTAATGGGTCTTTGGTTTTTCTCCCTTTTTTCCCTCTTACATATTGTACGAAGTCATTTATTCATTCATTAATTCAAAAATATTTATTGAGGGCTTACAGTGTGTTAGGATCTGGGGTTTTCATTTACATTTTTTTTAACGTGTCCATAGAAACATTCAAGTCTTTACTCAGTCAAGTGAGAACTATATTAATATTTAGTCTACACTTCAGTACAATAGTAAGATAAAGTTATCATTAGAACTAACATATGATCCAGCAATCTCATTTCTGGGTATATACCCAAAAGAAGGGAGATCAGTATTTCAAAGAGATATCTGCACACCCATGTTCACTGTAACACTAATCATGATAGCCAAGATATGGAAACAACCCAAATGTCCACCAACAGAAGAATGGATAAAGAAAATATGGTATATACATACGATGGGGTATTATTCAGCCTTGAAAAAAGAAGAAAATCCCACCATTTGCAAAAACATGGATGGACCTGGAAGACATCACACTAAGTGAAATAAGTCAGTAATAGAAGGACAATACTTTTATGATTCCTGTTACATGAGGTACATAAAATAGTCAAGCTTAGAGAAACTGAAAATTGAATGGTGGTTTTCAGCCACTGGGTAGAAGGGGAAATGGGGAGGTGTTATTCAATGGGTAGAAAGTCACAGTTATATAAGATGAATAAGCTCTAGAGATGCTCTGTACAACATAGTGCCTAAGATCAACAGTACGATATTGTGCACTTAAGAATTTGTTAAATGGGAACTTCCCTGGTGGTGCAATGGTTAAGAATCCGCCTGCCAATGCAGGGGACACAGGTTCCATCCCTGGTCAGGGAACTAGATCCCACATGCATGCTGCAACTAAGAGTTCTAATGCCACAACTCAGAGTTCGAATGCCACAACTAAGGAGTCTGTGAGCCACAACTAAGGAGCACATATACCACAACTAAGGAGCCTGCAAGCCGCAACTAAGGAGCCCACCAGCCACAACCAAGGAGGACACATGCTGCAACTAAAGGAGCTGGTGAACCCCAACTAAGGAGCCTGCCTGCCACAACTAGGACCCAGCACAACCAAAATAAATAAATTTTAAAAATTAAATTAAATTAAATTTTTTAAAAAAGAAGATAGATCTCATGCTAAGTGTTCTTTCTACAAAAAACAAATAAACAAAGGGATGCAAAGAAACTTTTGGAGTGATGGATATAAGTTTACTACCTTCATTGTGGCAGTGTTATCACAGGTGTATGCATATGTCCAAACCCATCTAATTGTATACATTAAATATACACAGTTTTTAATACAGGAATTAGACCTCAATAAAGCTGAAAAATAGTTATCAGTTCTACTATCAATTTATTTCAATGTGCGAATTGAACATTTAATTATTTTTAATAAAGATAACGTTCCAGATATTTTTCAGCCATAAAAAAGAAGGAAACCCTGCCATTTGCAACATGAATAGACCTTGAGGGCATTATGCTCAGTGAAATGGCAGGCAGAGAAAGCCACATACTGTATGATCTCACTTATATGTGGAATCTTTAAAAAAAGGAAAAAAACTCATAGAAAAAGAGATGAGATTGGTGGTTGCCAGAGGTGGGGTGGGAGTTTGGGTGGGGGAATTGGATGAAGGTGGTCAAAAGGTACAAGCTGCTATTTACAAGATAAATAAGTACTGGGAATGTGATGTACAATATGATGACTATAGTTAACACTGCTGTATATTTGAAAGTGGTTAAGGGAGTAAATCCCGAGAGTTCTCACCACAAGGAAAAATACACTTTTTTTCTTTCTTTTTTTTTTTTGTATCTATATGAGATGATGGATGTTAATTAAACTTATTGAGGTAATCATTTCACAACATATGTACAGTCATTATGCTGTACATCTTAAACTTATATAATGCTGTATGTCAAGTATATCTCAATAAAACTGGAAAAAAAAGATAATGTTCAGGAATTCCCTGGTGGTCCAGTGGTTAGGACTCTGCACTTCCACTGCAGGGGTTCTGGGTTCGATCCCTGGTCAGGGAACTAAGATCCTGCAAGCCACACAGTGTGCAAAAAAAAATTCCATTGTTTAGCTCCATTTACAGAGGGATATTTTCAGTGGGATAACTAAGTTTTACATATGCTATGTCAAATTATGCCTGATATCACTCCCTCCTGACACCAACTCACTACCCTAAACCAAGAGATACCTCATCACTAGGGCCAATTCTAATCTTTGGAAGAAGGCATTAACCCCAAAACACCGGACTTGATGTCATCACATTTACTGTTTCACACCTCTGATACTTTACCTGAATTGCAGTGCCTAGCATTCTTCTACCATGTTCTGTGCTCTAATTCTTTGTCACCTTTCCAGGTCAGCAATCTTTTGGGGATTGGAGACCAGAATTCTTCCCAATTGTTGATTCCATGGTTGATCTCTCTGGCTGCCTATCTCTGATTTCCATTACCTGCAGAATTCACCTTTATTTGTTCTACAAGCCTCTTAAAACTTTTGCTACCCTGCTTTTGGACTAATCTGAGATCAATTTTGTTGGATTTTCTAGATCTCTTAAACATTTTGTGCTGCCCATTTGAACTGGACTTCTTCCCAATCTCCCAGCAGACATTGCTGCATCTGTTGTTGGAGGGTCTATATTACCTTGCAGGTCTAGTTCAAGGTCTGCATAAGCTTCCGCCTGGCTGTGGTCTGGATCCATACTAAGACTCTTCCAATGCTCCAAAAGACCATTATCTACATACCTCAGATAATTTCACACATGTTTATAGAAATGGAAAGAAAGTATAAAGGAAGAGTCATTCTGAAGAGAGAGAAGCCAGTGAGAATCAAATTACAGCAGATTGCGTGAGACTGGGAAAGACCTGCTCCGTGAATAGAGGTGATGATTAGTGTGAGTGATCTCATGAGGATGGTTAGAGATGAGTTTTTCAGAATAAATAAAATTGCATAGAGATTAAGGGATCATATTATCAATAAATAATAAATTCTACAAAGTAGAAATCTCTGAACAAAATAAAAAATAGAAGCTATCAATAAAAAGATAACTTTTATTTTATATATATATTTATTGGAGAATAATTGCTTTACAATGTTGTGTTAGTTTCTGTTGTACACCAAAGGGAATCAGCTGTCAGTATACATATATCCCCATAACCCCTCCCTCTTGAGTGTCCCTCCATCCTCCCTATCCCACCCCTCTAGGTCATCACAAAGCATCGAGCTGATCTCCCTGTGTGATGCAGCAGCTTCCCACTAGCCATCCATTTTACATGTGGTAGTGTGTATATGTCAGTGCTGCTCTCTCACTTCGTTCCAGCTTCTCCTTCCCGCTCTGTGCCCTCAAGTCCATTCTCTACATCTGTGTCTTTATTCCTGCCCTGCCACTAGGTTTATCTGTACCATATTTTTAGATTCCATATATCTGCGTTAGCATACGGTATTTGTTTTTCTCTTTCTGACTTACTTCACTCTGTATGACAGACACTAGGTCCATCCACCTCATTACAAATAACTCAATGTCATTCCTTTTTATGGCTGAGTAATACTCCATTGTATACATGTACCACATCTTCTTTATCCATTCATCTGTCAGTGGACATTTAGGTTGCTTCCATGTCCTGGCTATTGTAAATAGTGCTGCAATGAACATTGTGGTACATGATTCTTTTTGAATTATGATTTTCTCAGGGTATATGGCCAGTAGTAGGATTATTGCTGGGTCATATGGTAGTTCTATTTTTAGTTTTTTAAGTAACCTCCATACCATTCTCCACAGAGACTGTATCAATTTACATTCCTACCAACAGTGCAAGAGGGTTCCCTTTTCTCCACACCCTCTCCAGCATTTATTGTTTGTAGATTTTTTGATGATGGCCATTCTGACCGGTGTGAGGTGATACCTCATTGTGGTTTTGATTTGCATTTCTCTAATGATTAGTGATGTTGAGCAGCTTTTCATGTGTTTGTTGGCAATCTGTATGTCTGCTTTGGAGAAACATCTATTTAGGTCTTCCACCCATTTTTGGATTGGGTTGTTTGATTTTTTGATGTTGAGCTGCATGAGCTACTTGTATATTTTGGAGATTAATCCTTTGTTAGTTGCTTCATTTGCAAATATTTTCTCCCATTCTGAGGGTTGTCTTTTCGTCTTGTTTATGGTTTGCTGTGCAAAAACTCTTAAGTTTCATTAGGTCCCATTTGTTTATTTTTGTTTTTATTTCCATTACTCTAGGAGGTGGGTCAAAAAAGGTCTTGCTGTGATTTATGTCAAAGAGTGTTCTGCCTATGTTTTCCTCTAAGAGTTTTATAGTGTCTGGCCTTACAGTTAGGTCTTTAATCCATTTTGAGTTTATTTTTGTGTATGGTGTTAGGAAGTGTTCTAATTTCATTCTTTTCCATGTATCTGTCCAGTTTTCCCAGCTCCACTTATTGAAGAGGCTGTCTTATCTCCATTGTATATTCTTGTCTCCTTTGTCAAAGATAAGGTGACCATATGTGCGTGGGTTTGTCTCTGGGCTTTCTATCCTGTTCCATTGATCTATATTTCTGTTTTTGTGCCAGTACCATACTAAAAGATAACTTTTAAAAAAGAAATTGCCTGAAAATATTAAATGACACCTCTAAATAACTCTTAGGTAAAGGAGAAATTAAAACTGAAGTTACACAATAAAAGCGAAAAAAAGGAACCCCTGAAATTACAGATTATTTAAAATATAGCAACAATGTCACATTACTTATCAAAACTTTTGGGACATAGCTAAAACCTTTTTCAGAGAAAAATTCAATGCTATAAATATTTATATGAATAAATAAGAAATATTGATCAATTATGAATTTATGTCAAGAAACAGAAAACAAAAGAAAGTAGAATAAAGGAATGTTCTAAGTATTACACTAAAATTAGAAACCATAAAGGAAAATATTGACAGGTTTGATTATCAAACTTATTTTTTAAATTATTTTTAAACTTCTAGAGAAAAATAGACCATCCATAAAAACAAAATACAAGTGACAAACTGGGAAAAATACATGTAACATGGCAGAGATATAATTAATACACTCAGTATGTACAAATATTTTTCAAATCAATAATACATGGGCTTCCCTGGTGGCGCCGTGGTTGAGAGTCCGCCTGCCGATGCAGGGGACACGGCTTCCTGCCCCGGTCTGCGAAGATCCCACATGCCGCGGAGCGGCTGGGCCCGTGAGCCATGGCCGCTGAGCCTGCGCGTCCGGAGCCTGTGCTCCGCAACGGGAGAGGCCACAACAGTGAGAGGCCCGCGTACCGCAAAAAAAAAAATCAACAAACACTTCAATAGAACAATAAATGGGGATCAAACTGAAAATTCACAGAAACAGAAACTAAGAAGTTATTACAAAGATGAAAAGATATTAAATTCGCTGACAAAGAAATACAAATCAAAAGAAAAAGAAAATATTTTGAATCTATGAAGATAAGAATTTAAAGTCGAGATTTAGCCTGGTGGTTGCATGGGAATGGGGAAGTTGACACTCTTGTTTACTGTTGATAGAAGTGTAAACTGGTGCAGATTTTATTTTGGAAAGTTGATTTTGAATATATGTTTTGAAATTTAAAACTTGTATATTAACTTGTTCAAGATGGTGTCCTAAGTGAAAGTGTTTATCTCTCATACCTGCCAAAATCTCACTGAGGGGATAGAAAATACATAATAGGAAGTTCTTTGCCCAATGAAGAAACTGTAAATAAGAAACCTGCTGTCCAAAATCAAGGTCTGATACACAGCTGAGCACCACTCTCCCCAGTGGTTTCTAGCAGGAACTCCAAGTTCATACTGAGTTGGAGTTGGGGAGTGCGTCATGGAATAGGATAATTAATTGTACTGTTTGTAGATAGAATACCTAGTGGAGACATTTGCATCCAAGTTAGATATGATGAGAAAAAAAAATCTAAATAAAAGGGGAAGACTGCCAGCGAGATCACTGGAGTCCAAGAGAGAAGTTGAGTAGAACCCAGGGCAGCTTTGCAACCCCACAGCAGACACAAAGAGCAAAGGAAGCAGAGCAAGGGCAGGGGGTGAAACACACGCTAGCACTCTGATACCACATTAGGTCTTTCTTACTGCAGCAAGTAAGGGGCTTGAGCTTAGCTGGGCTTTTCCCACCTGTGCAATCTGCACTCGCTCCAAAAGGAATGCTGTCTGTCAGCACATTCCTGCCCGCTATCCTATTCGGGGGAAGAGCTATGGTGGAACAGACCTTTAGGACTGTGGAGGTACCCTGGGGTACCTGGGCCAGCTTGAATGCTGCACAACCAAGTGTGTCATTGAAAAATATGCATGAACAAGTTAGAGTCCCCAGATAGTCAAAGCAAGACAAGAGCCTGAGAAAAGCTTTAAGATAAACAAAGCAGAGCAACCCATTCTAGAAGAAAGATATTTCGTGAATAGAAGAGACCATCTAAAAACTTCTAATTATTGTCCTCAGAGAGATTTAAAGACACAAAGAATCTGCAAAAGATACAAAATGCCATAAAAATTTTTTTAAAGGCAGTTGAGAAAGGAAAGAGTTCTTGGAGATTAAAATTTTTTATCACAAAGGCTTACTTGAGAATTATAGGAATTACTTGACATTAGAGAACGAATTCATAGTATACACTATTAATATATTAAAGGAAAAGAACTTATGTTTCTCTCAATAGATGGGAACATTTGGATAAAGTTCAAAATTCCTTTCTCATTTAAAAATTTATTATTGAATTAGGAATACAAAGAGATATGGTAAAACTCTAGGTTTTGACGTGAGAAAGTGTCCATGATACATTATTAAGTATGACTATAAAACTGAACATAAAGTGTGATCATGTAAATCAGGGTTTCCCAACATCAGCCATGTTGACATTTGGGGCTGGATAATCCTTTGCTGTAGAGGGCTGTCGTGTGCATTATAGGATGTTTAACACCACCTATGGCCCCAACACATCAAATGCCATTATCAATGTCACTTCTCTCCCAACCCAGCAGTGACAACCAAAAACGTCTGCAGACATTGCCAGATGTCCCCTGGAGATCACAATCGCCTTGGATTGAGAACCACTAATATAGATGTAGGGATGAGTATGGCCCTATCTAGATCAAAGTCTTAACAATGATCTTCTCTGTGGTATGGGATTACAGATTTTGATCTCCTATATAGTATTTCATAGCAGTCATTATTACTGTCAGCAAAAGAAATTCCAAGGAGACAAAAGGATGAGGCAAACCAATTTGTACCCGTTTCATAAGAAGTGGTTGGAAATAAAATCTGAATGTGTTATTCTGGGTTTAAGGCTAGAATCCAAACTGAGAGAAACTGGACCTGGGCAGACGGAACTGCTGTTCAGAAGAAGAACAGAAATAACTCCTGGGAAAACACACTCATGGCATTTTGCTAGGGACTTGTTTTCTGAAGAGTTTTGGTGTGAGATCTACCTCCAAGTTCTACCTTTCACTTGGAGAATTTGTCTGAGAGCACAGCTAGAGGATGCCTGCTGGGGAGCCAAACAGAGAAGGATCCATCTTGGAGTTCATGTGTCACCTTCTCCTTAGACTTAGATTTATGTCTTGTCTCTTCCTTCTTAGGTATATGGTCTGATACATTTTTCAATAACTTATGGGTTAGACTAGGGATTGGAGAATCAATCAATAAGATAAAATATTTACTGATGCCAAGTAAATGCCGAGAACCCTGGGTATCAAAAGTTATTCAACTGGGCTTCCCTGGTGGCACAGAGGTTGAGAGTCCACCTGCCGATGCAGGGGACACAGGTTCATGCCCCGGTCCGGGAAGATCCCACATGCCGCGGCGCGGCTGGGCCCGTGAGCCATGGTCGCTGAGCCTGCGTGTCCAGAGCCTGTGCTCCGCAACGGGAGGGGCCACAACAGTGAGAGGCCCGCGTACTGCAAAAAAAAAAAAAAAAAAAGTTATTCAACTAAGAGTGCCAATACAAGTAGGTCTCTTTCCAAAAAGTGAAAAACAACCCTATGGAAAAAGAAATACACATTTCTAAATAAATATAAAAAGAAGCTTGTGCTAAAACTTTAATCTTTTGTATCACTTTGTCATGATTTTGTAGGTGAAAAGATGTCTCAGAATAAGAAATTTAACTTTTTTGGCCTATTTTTTAAACTGATACAGTTCACATATCATAAAACTCACCGTTTTAACTGTACAGTTTGGTGGCTTTTAGTATAATCACTATGCTGTACACCAATACCTAATTCCAGAATATTTTTCATCACCCCCAGAAGAAACCCATATCCATTAACACTCACTCACCATCTCCCCTCTCCCTTCAGCCCCTGGCAACCACTAATCTGCTTTTGGTCTCTATGGATTTGCCTAGTCTGGACCTTTCATATACACGGCTTCTTTCACTTAGTATGATGTTTTGCAGGTTCATCCATGTTGTAGCAGGTATCAGAACTTCCCTTTTTTTAATGCCTGAATAATATTCCATTGTATGGATATACCTCATTCTGTTTATGCATTTATTAGTTAATGGATATTTGGATTTTTACTTTTTAGCTATTTTGCATAATGCTGCTGTAAACATTCATGCACAAGGTTTTTTAAATAAATAAATAAATTTATTTATTTATTTTTGGCTGCTTTGGGTCTTCGTTGCTGCACGCGGTCTTTCTCTAGTTGCGGGGAGCGGGGACTACTTTTCATTGCGGTGCGTGGGCTTCTCATTGCAGTGGCTTCTCTTGTTGCAGAACACAGGCTCCAGGCGCACGGGCTTCAGTAGTTGTGGCACACGGGCTCAGTAGTTGTGGCTCACGGGCTCTAGAGCTCAGTAGTTGTAGCGCACGGGCTTAGTTGCTCCGTGGCATGTGGGATCTTCCCTGATCAGGGATTGAACCTGTGTTCCTTGCATTGGCAGGCGGATTCTTAACCACTGCGCCACCAGGGTAGTCCTTGGATTTTTTTTTTTTTTTTTCCAAATGGAGAGTTCTGCATTTCTAAAGAGGAGATTTTTTTTTTTTTCAGTACGTGCGGCCTCTCACTGCCGTAGCCTCTCCCATTGTGGAGCACAGGCTCTGGACGCGCAGGCTCAGCGGCCATGGCTCACGGGCCTAGCCACTCCGCAGCATGTGGGATCTTCCCGGACCGGGGCACGAACCCACGTCCCCTGCATTGGTAGGCGGACTCTCAACCACTGCGCTACCAGGGAAGCCCAAAAGAGGAGATTTTGATTGAGCTTTTCAATGGAACATTAAGAATTGTGTAGGATGTGTGAGCCTTTCCCACAGACTGATTGGATCCTGCGTGTATTGACCCAGGCATGGGTTAGGGTGGGAGTGGGGGATTGGCCAGCACTGCTGTAATTACAGAGCCAGGGGTATACAATTTTTCAAGTTATGAACGCTGGTTTGCCCTTATGGACAGATTGCTCTGTACAGTACTGTGTGCACAGCTGCCCTCTACTGGAGAGAATGACAATTTGCCCAAGTTCATTGAAACTGGAATTAATTTCTCAAGTATTCATTTAGCATTTAACAAATATGGCTATCTTGGGTTTTATGTTGAGCTTCAGGGACGCAGACATGGGGAAAACACAGTGCCTTCCCTCAAATAGCTCACAGAAAATTGGGGGAGACTCGTAAGAAAATCAGTGATTGCAGTACAGGGTTAAGTGCTATAATAGCGGTAGGCACAGACGTTATTAGATTACAGACAAAATATTGTTTATAGTCTACTTTGGCTTATTAACTGGTATGACCCCTGTTTAAAGCCTAATCTGACATAATTGTCCAAAAATTCTGTAACTTTTACCTTGGAAGTGGGGTTGACAGACAAAAAATACAAGACACCCAGTTAAATTTGAATTTCAGGTAAATATCACATACTTATACTGAAAAACTACTTCTTGTTTATCTGAAATTCAAATTTAACTGGGCATCCTGTATTTTTATTTGTTTATTGTTTGCTAAATCTGACCACCTCCCCACCATGATTTGTCCGAGGACTCCAGGGATTTAGTAAGTACAGAGGGGCCACTTTTGCTTTGGGAAGGCTATGTAGAGAAAAACCTGAGTGATCAGCCTACTAGTGGACTGTCCTTTTCTGCAGCCGATGCATCTGTCACTGCCAATGCCACTCCTGTCACTCCACTGTACCACTGAAACAGCACTTCCTGCATTACCTCTGCACCCTTGCTTATGTTTGTGATAGAGCCACTGATCATCTAGCTTCGTGGAGAAGTCTTTTTCTCCAGTTTTCTGTTCCAAGCTTGTGCTCCTAAGGTTACACAGCCCCATTGTAACTCTGGGGTAATCCCATACTGTCTGGAAGAGCTTCCACACTCAGGCCAGGCTGAGAATAGATGCTGGCCACTGTCACCACACTCTCTCTTCCTTTATACGGTGCTCATCCTTGGGGGTCCTTCAGGGAGCTATCCTTCCAGCATATCCTGGTGGGGACTATCTCAGTTCATCAGAGAAGTTTTATATTGACTCTAAAGTTAGTCAAGGCCTCCCACTCCTTGCTCTCAGGAAGCTCACTGGTTCTAGATTAAATGTGCACGTTTTCTCCCCAAAGTCAAGATTTTCACACAAGAGGGTATTGGGAGATGCAGCCATTTTTAAGTCATGGAAAATTTACCACTACACTCTTCCCCTAGGGAACGGGGTGCATATTTGTCTTGCAAATACAGAACTACTCAAGTGATTCTTTCTAGGTCATTTACTATATGGAGAAGATGCTGGAAACTTTTACATGGTAGCTTTCTTGCTGGGAAATTAATAATTAATCATTCAAGAGAAAATATCATTTCTTTGGATTAAAGTTCACAGCATTTGTTGAGTAGCTTTTTCAAGTGCCCAGTACTGCCCTGAAACTACAGTAATTAGCTTACAAAATGTCAAAGACCTGAACTTATGAAGGTTCATTGTTAGGTACTTAAAACTTTGACAAATAAACTGCCTCTACTTTTGGAATTTGGTAAGAAAATTACTTGCTCTTTTCAAATTTCCACTCAGTGTGGTACAGTGGAAAGGAGGTGGGTTTTAAGAGCCAAAGATCTTAGATTTGAATTCTTGCTCTATCGCTTATTAGCTGTATGTGTTTAGGAAATTCTTTCATCTGAGCCTCAGATTCTCCAACTGTAAAATGAAATTAACAGCATTTTTCAGGATTGTTGTGAAGATTACCTGAGAATATACGTAAAGGGCACAGTGTCTGGTAACATATACAAAGCATAGTGTCTGTCCAAAAATATTTACTGAAATCCTTAAGGACTAGAAAATATTCAACAGAAAATCAACTTGATCCAACCATTTGAAAGCATCATAAGTTAGTTTTATCTTGTCTCAGTGTTGGGGAAAGAAAGAGTGAGAGGAAAGAACAAACCAATATGTCTTGATGCAAAGATGTTTTGGGTTAAAACCCAGTTGCACAAACAAACTAACCATGAAATCTATTCGGAAAGTGGCACTGTCTTTCTCTCTAGAAAGACACTGATTCTTTCAATAACCCATTCCTCTTCAATCTCATTTCACATGGAGTACAACGTGTGGGGAATAAGTGATTTCTTAATAGGAAGAAAACAATATTATTTACTTACAAATATTTAATAAAGTAATAGCTGTGTGACTTTGGGCAACTTACTTAACATCTGTGACCTCAGTTTCCAGAATCTCTGAAGTCCTTGCCAACTCTAAAACATGCTATTTTGCATGCCTGGGGTGTAGATTCCACTTAAAGTTCACCATTACCTTGGTAAAATCCTGCTCTTATTGCTAACCCTACAGCTTTTTTTTTTTTTTTGCGGTACGCGGGCCTCTCACTGTTGTGGCCCCTCCCGTTGCGGAGCACAGGCTCCGGACGCGCAGGCTCAGCGGCCATGGCTCACGGGCCTAGCCGCTCCGCGCGGCATGTGGGATCTTCCCGGACCGGGGCACGAACCCGTGTCCCCTGCATCGGTAGGCGGACTCTCAACCACTGCGCCACCAGGGAAGCCCTTAAGCTTAACTCTTAAGCTTAGTGTTGGAACACTTAAAAAATCTTAAGAATAGCCTTACAAATCTTATTATTTGATTTATAAATGTAGTAAATTATAAAAATTACTCTAAAGGGCGTTTGTTAAACATTTAGTCCTATTTATAAACTTAGATAATCGAACTTATTCTTTGACTTGCACTTATAAATTTAAGGTACTCAACATTTTTCCTATGTATTAGTTGTGTGACAAACTTTCCCAAGTATTAAATAATTTTTATAATGCTAAAAATTTAAACATAGGATGAGATTATAAACCAATAGACTGTGGTAAAAAGGAAGCAGGTAGAAATAGAAATTGAATTAGTTGCCAAGTGGAAGAAATGGCAGAGTTTTCATTTGTGACAATTAGAACGAACAAGTTCTATTATTATTTAGTTAACAAAAGTATCTGTACCTGCCAAAACACTAGAGGAGAACAAAAGAAAATGTAATCCATGTATCAAAAGATATAAAACAAACAAAAAACCCAACAAAAATGCATGAAAAATAACATTAAAAAAAGATGACTAATGTCAGTTATACCTACAAAGGTTTTGCATCCCTTTTTAAAAAGAAATTAACAAGGAATAAAATTTAATTACACACTGTTTATTAAAAATAGGTAAACCAAATAACACAGAAAAGTAAAAGAAATAAGATGCAAATGTTAACAGTAAAAAGGAATAGCAATAATAATACCAATTAAAGCAGAATTTAAGGAAGAAAGAAACATTTAATGTGATAAAGAGATTCATCTTATTTTGAGAAAAGATCCAATATACATGAAAATATAATCTTCATAAAGCTTTATGTACTAAATAATATGAAGTGGCCATAAATTCAAGGAGAAATTGATAGAAGCACATTTCTCTGAGTGCACATTTCTCTGATTTCTTGGAAAAATCAAAAGGCAAAAACAATAAGTTGGAAAAAAAGAATTGAATGTTCTAAATAATGATTTGTAAGGTATGTGTATGCTAAACTTTGTACACTACAGAACACAGCAATAGGAACTTTATGAATATTAACACATTTTAGGCTACATAAAAAACCCCAATAAATTCCCCAAAGTTGCACAGATCATATTTTCTGACTGTGTTGTTATTAAACTGGGAAATAAGAACAGAAAAAACAACTTCTAAATCACTTGGAAATTTAAAAGGCTTCCAAAATAACTCTTGACATAAAATTAAAACTGTAAACGCAAATTATTTAGAAAATAACAATAATGAAAATACTATACATAAAAATTCATAGGATGAAGCCAATGTATGACCTCAGAGGCTGACTCAGTCTTTTTTTTTTTTTCTTAAATATATTTATTTATTTTTGACTGCGTTGGGTCTTCATTGCTGCGCGCAGGCTTTCTCTAGTTGCAGCGATCTGGGGCTACTCTTTGTTGCGGTGCGCGGGCGCCTCATTGTGGTGGCTTCTCTTATTGTGGGGCACGGGCTATAGGTGCGTGGGCTTCAGTAGTTGTGGCACATGGGCTCAGTAGTTGTGGCTCACGGGCTCTAGAGCACAGGCTCAGTACTTATGGTGCAAGGGCTTAGTTGTTCCGTGGCATGTGGGATCTTCCCAGATCAGGGCTCGAACCCATGTTCCTTGCATTAGCAGGTGGATTCTTAACCACTGCGCCACCAGTGGTTAAGTCCCCAGACTTACAGTCTTAAAAAGGGAAGTCCCCAGACTCACAGTCTTAAAAACATTTTCTTAATATGAAAAATAAGATGAAAATAAACTAACCAAACCAAGAAGACAACAGAAAATAAATAAATCTAAGAAAATGATAGGGAATAAAACAAAAATTAATTTTTAGGTAATAAAAAATAAATGGTAGATTATTTTTTCTTCAGAACTTGAAATTCTTTAGATTTCAAAAAGGAAACAAAGATGGGAATTGAGGGACTAGAAACTAAAGTCATAGGTTTGATATAGTTATATAGTGTTCACAAGATAATTCTTTTTTCAGTTTCATTGTAGCACTCTATCTTTGTCCTTTCTATTCACTATTAAAAATAGTATCTATTTTTCCCCTACTGATTACGTATGTTCATTGTATGAAATTTTGAGGTTAGAGAAATGCATAATGAAGAAAATAGTCACCTATAGCTCTGCAACACACTGACTTCAATGGAAATCACTTTTTTGCTTTTCTGATATTTTAAGTATGTAAGTATGCATCCCTAAATGTGAGTTTAGTTTTACCCATTTTGAACAGTATATAAATGGAAATTCACAGTATATATTCTTTTCTAACTTCTTTCCCTCAACGTGAAATTCATCTATGTTGCTGCATATAAGTGTAGTTGATTCTGTTTTCATTGCTTTTAAATATACCAGTAGATGAATATACCACAATTTTTGTTGATGGATATTTGGGTTGTTTCCAGTACTATTATGAATGTATGGCTATTATGGCTAATATGGCTAATTATGAATAGTGTTGGTATGAAATTCTTATACATGTCCCTTGGGTGTAAAGTCCTAGGAGTACAGTTGCTGAATACCATAATTCTTAAGTTTAAGAGGAGGGATAGGGTCAATGAACGAGAAAATGGGAAACAGATTAATTTTGAACTTTTGTTTATTGACAAAATAGATTAAGAGGAATAATAAAATTTTATTTCACATGGAATAAAACCAGAGCTTAAAATAATTTTTAGAAATAGCATTTTCCAGGCACATAAACATAAAGCTGTTCTTACCATTTTAGGGGAAGTCACATATCTGGGAATCTGATGAAGTTACAGAATCTTTTCCCACTAAATTGGACTTAATCATTTCCATTTTCATATAGCTTTTGTGTGTTCACATATTCCTGAAGCTCCTCTTTCAAGTTAAAACAAACATACAAACAAAAACCCTGCTGTAGACTGAATTTTAAAAAATTATCTATGATACGCTACATTCAAGTTGTAAAACACACTTAAAATGTGCCTTATGATAAGTGATTACTGGGAAATGGGATGGTGCATCATTTGGGTTCCCTGTTCCAAAGTCTTCACCCATGAATAGCGAAGGACGCTTCAGGCCTGCGACTGTGAAATTAAATGTAAGTGACTGGACTGGAGTAGCTGGATTCTATGATCTACACAGCCCTTGAATCTGGCTGTAATAGGCCATGCTATAATTAATGCAAGGAGTCTTTAAAATCTTGTCATTTTAGCTCCCCCAAACTTGGTGTGAAGTGTTTGCTACCTCCAAGCTCAAGCCTTCCAGCTAAGGCAGTTGGCTTTTAGCTGTAGAACATATATAGTTCTTTGAAAACTTTGTGAATTACAAAGTCATCAAAAAATGTACCGGAATGGCCCCTTCATTTAAGTATTGCGGATGCCTGGAAGCTTACTTAAGCAACGCCCACTCTATTCAGTTTTTTTTTTTTTTTTTTTTTTTTTGCGTTACGCGGGCCTCTCACCGCTGTGGCCTCTCCCGTTGCGGAGCACAGGCTCCGAACGCGCAGGCTCAGCGGCCATGGCTTCCGGGCCTAGCCGCTCCGCTGCACGTGGGATCCTCCCAGACCGGGGAACGACACCGTGTCCCCTGCATCGGCAGGCGGACTCTCAACCACGGCGCCACCAGGGAAGGCCCTCTATTCAGTTTTATGGAGGAGAACCCAGGCCTTCATCAGAGTCGAAAGGATATCAGTAGCAAGTATAGACCGTTCATTTAGTCATCCCAGAAACGTTTATCTAAGGCCTCCTATATGCAAATAGAGTACTCGCTAAACACTCATTTCACGTTGGGACACCAACCAGTGTGCGGAGTCCTTCCGCCTCCCACTACCCCCTCCCCTCCCCGCTCCCCCTCTGGTTTCCCTCTACAGGGTCTCTGGCTCCGCCCACTGCGCAGGCGCAGACGTAACCTCTTGCGGGAACAGACGCCACCGCGTGCGCACACGTGCCTGAGGAACGCCCCTTCGTTCCTGAAGTTTCCTCAGGTGCCGGAGAAAGAAGTTCGGTTTCGTCTTGAAAATGTAGATTCTGAGGAACTGTTTGGGCAAAGAAGGATGCTCAAGGTTTGTGGGGAATGTGGCGGATGCGGTGAGGCGATTTAGAAGCTAGCAAGGTTTCAGGTTGAATTGAAGAGAGAATGTTAATGATCATGAAGTGCAGGATTTGCACCCAAAGGTGCGGCCTCTGAGGGGCGTGGACGCCCCGACACTGAAAGTGAAATGTTATCTTCTCTCGGATGAGCTAGTTCGCACGCTCGCGCCCCTCTGCTGGGTTCCAAGAGCCACTGAAGTAGCCCGACGCCTGGGTTAGCAGCTAGGGACGCTGAGGCAGCGGGAGGGGAAAGCCCCACAGCTTGGCCGTGGCCTCGCCCCCGCCCCCTGGATCCTCGGTTCCCAGTAGCCCAAAGGCGGAAGGGGGCGCTTGGAATCCTCGGTGCCTCCGCGCGCAGCCTGATGTGTCCAAAGTTCTACTCATTTAGTTCCGGGCTGCGGACACTCGGGCGCGGCTTCTCGGGGTCGGGGGGGGGGGGGGGGGGGGGGGGGGCTCCTGCTGGGCGCGGCTTCGCCGGGGACCGCCCACCCGGGGGCCGCAATGTCGGGCTTACGCGCGACACGCGGCCCCGGGAGCGCGGAGACTGGGAAGGCCGACCGGGTGACGGCTGGTTTCGCGGCGCCGCGAGGCGCTGAGCCGCACGGGCCTCCCCGGCCGTCCACGCGCTGCGTCGCCAGCTAGCAGAGCCCGCGCTCCGATGATGCCCGCCGGCGCTGGCCTCCCGCTGTCTCGCTGCAGGAGCGGGTGGTCGTGGGGGCGCTCGGGTAGGCGAGGGCGGCTCGGGAGCGGGGCGCGGGGGGCGTTGGGGCTCCGGCGAGGGGTGAGCAGCCCCGACGTGCGGGCGGACCTAACGCGCCCGGGGATGCGGCCGTCGCGTGTTCGGGGCGCTTTGGCCGTTGTAAGGGGCTGAATGGAGGGTTTGCGAGGCTGCTTCGCCTCGTTAGTTCTTGACTCCTGGGTTCAGCTCTTTGAACGTCCTGAAACTTGTGGATCCCACGGTAGTGTGCGTGCACAAAACGTCTCCTGGCTGCCAGGTAGCTTAGTATGAGCCACTTCCTAAACCCAGCCCTACTCAGATCTTTTAAGGCCGTTTCCATCCTTTCCATGCTTGGGGTTGAATTTACTCCACTTATTTGGAATGCTTGGTTTGGGGGTACCCGGCCGCCGTGGTGGCCGTGTGGAAAAAACCGTTTAGTAATGTTACAGAAAACGGAAAGGCTGAGGTTACTGGTAACTGTAAGGCTTTAAAAGATACCACAGTACCCTTCCACTTTTAAAAATTGGGGATTCCACGTGCATCGTGAAGCGTCCCAACTCTGTGAGTTCATTATTTGCTTTTGGGGCTGACAGATGAATATGGGACTGTTTCAAAGGACAAAGTCGACGTGGCACAAACTTATAATTTAAGTGTTTGAATTCCGTCTTTGACAGTGTGTTAAGCGTGTTTGTGTAGAGGGACTAGAAATAGTACAGGCTTTAAGTGTCCTTGAGTTCACATTTAGAAAATGGTTAATTTTATTTATGAGGTACTCTAAACAGGTTTTAGACTTCATTCAAAAGACATTGTTGATTGGAAAGGAGGGTACGTTTTAAGATTTGAGGCCCAAGGGGGATCGGAGGAGTGAAATCAGTGTGTAGAGACATTTTCAATACTGTGTCATTGCTCACTGTTTTAAAAGCTTCTAATTAAAAGAAAAACAACTCTACTTTTTTGCTCAGATACTTAAAAATCCCAACCTTACCCAATCATAAAGATGTCAGAATTTGGAAAGAATGGCTAAGTGTCTTGAATACCCATGCACATTTTCTTTTTAAAAATGTATTGAAGAATTCATATGACTAGGGAAAAATAGGAATTATCCGTAGAGGTCAGCTGTTGAACAATAGGAAAAATAGCATAACTTTTATTTACGTTTTCTGGAATTTTAACTCTAGTGGCTAGTGATCATTTCACCTTTAGTGTATTTTTCAGCCGTTTTTTATTTTTATAGTTTAATATGTTAAAAATGTTTTTACTATTTCACAGTATATATGTATGGAATCATAATGTTGTACACCTGAAAGTGATATGTTACGTCAGTTATAGCTCAATATATGTCAATTATTTATAAAAATTACAGAAGCAGTAAAGTATAATTATCGTACTTTTATTAATGAAATATTATTGTACTTTTACTCAAGAGCAAGTTACCTGAGGATCACTTTTTCTCTCAGTACACCAACTAGTGTACAGGGGCACTTGTAAATTATAAAGTTATGTTTTATTATGCTGAAGGATATACTGTACCTGGGTTGCAAAATTTTTAATTTAGGGGAAACAGTCACCATTTTCACAGTACTTGAAGATTAATTTTAGAAAACTGGCAATTAGGAGTTTTGGTAAACGTATTACTTTGGTTTGCTTTTGCTGTGTTCCTATTTCTTTTCTCATTTATTTAAAAACATCTGTGCTTTCACGAAGGATGATTTGGAGGTTTGAAGTGCCTGCATGGTTTTCTGTCAGATCAAAAACCGTGATTGTGTTGCACAGTTGGAATTGGTTTTCCTCTAAATCTTACCGTTTTTTCAGTTCATATTTTGTTACTTATCAAAAAGTAACTTCTTTTGGTTCAACAAATATTTCCAGAGCACCAGTGTTCTATTTATTGATCTGATATGTTTATAAGTGATATTCTAGGGTAGTTGGTTTTTACTTTGTAATGCTTTGGTTTTTTATGGAATTTATTTATTTAAATATATTTTATTTATTTTTGGCTGTGTTGGGTCTTCGTTGCTGCACGCGGGCTTTCTCTAGTTGCGGCGAGCGGGGGCTACTGTTAGTTGCGGTGCGCGGGCTTCTCACTGCGGTGGCTTCTCTTGTTGTGGAGCACGGGCTCTAGGTGCGCAGGTTTCAGTAGTTGTGGCGCACGGGCTTTGTTGCTCCATGGCATGTGGGATCTTCGCAGACCAGGGATCGAACCCGTGTCTTCTGCATTGGCAGGCGGATTCTTAACTGCTGTGCCACCAGAGAAGCACTGTAATGCTTTGTTTTCTAAAGTTAGTTCAGTAGTAGAGTTAGATTGTCAGAACTTAACTTTTTAGAAGTATCTCTATTTTATGAGGTGAGGTAAAGTTGCACAACAAGCTAAGCAAAGTTTAGAAAATTTTAAACACATGTATAGAATAAATTTGATGATTGCTTTAATGAGCAAGTTTGCCTGTTAAGATAGTCCCTGAAGTCTGGTAGCAACTCTGTATGCTTGGAATGTATAATCCACAGAATGCAAAGCCTTTGTAATTACTGCTCTTCAAAACTAATGATAGCTGCTCCTGAGGGTCTGCCTTTAATTACAACAGCTGAGACTCTGGCAAAGCTGCAACTACAGCTTTGGCTTTCAGCAGTGCGGCTGTGACTATATGTGGACGATTAAATCCTTATCAGAACCTAATTTTCCTTTTTGGATAGCTTTGGTAGTGCTTATTAGACCCTAGATATACAAAAAATATTTCGATTTTTAAGTTTCTCTGAGAGGTTTACTGTAATTCAACTTGAGGATTTTGAGGGCAATAATGCAATAGAGAAAATCACTGATTTGAGGATCTAGCTTGTCAGAATGGAAATCTAAAACCTCCTATGGGAGCACACACGCCTCAAGATGGGGAAATACTTTCCTTTTGCCAATGAAGCTAAAACAACATTTCCTTTACACTTTTCTAAGCATAAGCTTGTTAGCACTGGTATATTTACAGGTTGAGCAGCAAGACTGCAAAGTGTGGGCGGGGCCGGGGGGGATGAAAATGACTAAATGGCATTTTTTATATTAAATCAGGGACCATTATAATTCTCTCATTTAGAAATTCTTAACTTGGGATAAATGGACTTCAGTGATTACTTGAAGCCCCTAATTCTTTGCAAAAAATGAGTAAATTGTGTTAATTTTTGTTGAGGAAAAGACACATGGCTTTTTCAGACTTTCTAAAGGGTATGAGACTCCCTCCCCCCAAAACAAATTTAGCAACCATGAGAGAGGTTGTTTTTAGAAGAATCCATTTGCAGTTTTATAAACTGAAATAGCTAGTTTGTAGCAGAGCTAAGGCCTCAAGCCTAGGTTTTTGACTGACAATCCTTTGCTTTTTCCGTTGATCCACATTTATTGCATCTTGTAGTGACCTCTTTTTTGATAGGGCAGTGTCCTGTACTCTGTGACTTACAAGTAAAGCCTTGTTTAGAGAGATCTTTAAAGCTCACATAAGCATTTTAATGCTTGATCTCAACAGAAACCATGAGCAAAAAATAAATTGTCATTTGTAAAGGGAGATATGAACAAATACTTCTTAATATAGATGAAAACATAACCTCAATTTTGTGCCATTAGTATAATTGAACAAATCCAAAAAGGACAAAGCTTTTATAAAGTCAGATTCTTTGCGAGTAGAATTGCATATTGTAGTGGTGGTCGGGGAAGTCTGTAAGCCCTTTGAGCTTGGAATGATAATCTTACTTAAGGTTTATACATCCTTTACATTCTCTGAGGTGTGTTTGTGTGACATCATATTTAGCCAAGGAATAGGAAGCAACTTCAATGAACCGCAAAAGACCAAGTTTTAAAAGCTCCACAAAGCCATCTTCTCTCTGTCTCTAGAAGACCCAAATGTTATGTTTGCAGGTGTCTTTCAAGCCCATTCCAATCAACTAAACCTACTATTTTAGTTTCTCCAAAGTTACTGTTTGCCTACCCATCTGAGGTATTTAGCCCATACAAATACAAGCGCTTTATATATGCTTGTTCTCTCTTACGGCTGAAAAGAGAATAGGGCTTTACAGGTCAATAAATAGTGTATCTAGTTGAAAAAGAATGGAGGAATGTTAGATGATTAGTATTAAACTCTAAAGATTAAAAAATTACACCTCCTTATGTGATTAAACATGCACCGATAATAGCCAACACTTAACATAGCACTTTTATAAAGCAGACATTTTTCTACATGTTGTGTATATTAATTTAGTTAACCAGTACAACAGGAGAGTGTCAATTAACTGAATTAACTGAGTTGATATTTATTAGTTTTCCTATTTTTATATATGAAGAAACTGGGGCACAGAGATTAGGTAAGTGGTCCAAAGTTGCACAGATAGTAAGAGGCAGAACAGGATTTGACCAGGTGATCTGGCTTTACCAGACTGCCCTAAAAATATTTATTTCTGATCTATGGCATAAGTTAAATAATTTTCCTCTAAAAACAATCTATCTGAGCCACTTATGCTAAATTTGCTGAGTCTGAAGAAAAGCTAATGGTACATTATTCTGTCTTGGTCACCTTGATATTTATACACTATCCAAAAGTGGCATTGAAAGTCTAGTAAAAGAATAGCATCAACGAAGTCAAGAAAACTGAACCAAGTTCATTCTCTGTCTAAGGTGCTATGACTCGTATTCTAGTTCCTTTTTTTCTGAGAACTCGATAATATTCAAGGTTTGCCTACAGGTTTCTTTGAAGTCTTTTTAAGTTTCCAGTCTATCTACTTGGTGTTATACCCACCAGGTGTATTTTAGTATTTTAGACATTGCATGATTAAACGGCTTCTACAGAATTTTGAGAAGCCTGTTTGTTACTAGAGTTAGGTAGAGTCTTAAAATGAATGAGATGTTATAAATAGACATATTATGATCTATTCTTTTTTATTGAAGTATAATTGATGTATGACTGTGTAAGTTACAGGTGTACAATATAGTGATTCACAATTTTTAAAGATTATACTCCAGTTACAATTATTATAAAATATCGGTTATATTCCCTATGTTGTACAGTATATCCTTGCAGCTTATCTTATACCTAACAGTTTAATCCCCTACCCCTGTATCGCCCCTCCCCTCTTGCCTCTCCCCACTGGTAACCACTAGTTTGTTCTTTATATATAAAGATCTATTCTAATGTTAGTAAGTATGCACATTTATTAGTCTGTTGCCAATACAAAAGAAGATTGGAAAATTGACAGTTGTTACCTTCTCAAATTTAAATATGGGGAAAAATGACTAATTTTTAAATGAACATTCTGCCTCTTCATGAGAAGGATGTATAATTAGATAAATTTATTTAGGAATTATAATTGCATATTATTGTTTTCTGGGCATGACTCCGTTACAAATATACATAGTTCAATATTAATTATGTTTAAAAAAATTTTTGTACCTTATTTTTCTGGCCTCAGCCATACATTTACTTTTAGGTTCAGCGGACATATTAGGTGAATAATGATTGGTAGCTATATTTTCCATACCAAGATGTGTAGAAAATTAAACTACTGTTGAATTTTTTGGACCTATACAGAAAGATAGCCTAATATTTTTAATGAGCTTAATATTTTTAATTTTAATGAGCTTAATATTTTGAATATTTTTGATGAGAACATCTTGAATACCAAGAATGATTCAGTGAACAGTTCATTGATCTTAGAGGGCAATCTGACAAATACTCTTGGTTTTTAACTAGAAAACAATCCAGTGCAGGAGGAAAAGCTGATTCAGTCCTAGTTAGACATTTATCTAGCAATGCCTCATATGTTACCGATACAGTTATTTTTCCTACATAAATAAAAATGAATTGTGTGGATTTTAGATCTGACCGATTTAATTTAATTTAATTTTTTGAATTTTATTTTATTTATTTATACAGCAGGTTTTTATTAGTTATTTATTTTATACATATTATATATACATATACATACATATTATACATCTATTTCATACATATTATACATACATATACATACATATTATACATACACATACATATATGTCAGTGTCAATCCCAATCTCCCGATTCATCCTGCCACTTTCCCCCCTTGGTGTAGATCTGACCAATTTTAGAGATTACTTTGCTGATAGAGAAAGTAACTGATAAGCTTTCTACAAGGATTAAATAGGGTGCTCTTATTCTTTCTCTTCCAAGGGTATTATGTTTTTAATCCCCTTGAAAGTTGTATGTCATTATCATTAATCATTTGATTAGTCCTTTTGTATTTCCCTAATGTCTTTTAAAAAGTCTCACAGCCATAGTAGATTAGCTGCTAATCTTATCCCCTTGCTTTTACAACAATTCCCTAATTCCTTTTGCATGTTATTTCCACCTGCTGAGTAGAGAATGCACTCAGCTTGGGGTTATATTGATTGATTGATCTAGTCTTCATCTTTCACAGCCTGGTAACACAATTAACTTCCATATTTTACCTCCTTCCAGCAACACCTCTAATTTCCAGGATTTTGGCCAAGCACTCATCTCTCTGTTTATATCTGCATAGGGAGGACAAGAAGTGACTTTAAGCAGGCAAGGTGGCAACTTTCTTGCTGTTGTCATTTGCTTTTCACTGTGTTTACAATACAGTGAGTTTCAGTAATTTAGAGGAAGGCATTCTTAGCAGTAGCAGTTACTTTCTCTTTGTGTTTGTCTATAAATATTATAAAACAAGGTTGATATGGAGGATAAGGGTAGATAATCCATTTACGTAATCCAGGTTATCTTCCTTGTTATGGAATAGGTTGCAAGTTATCATTTGCTAATTTACTCCATGGTTGAGTGATTCTGTTTAGGTCAGTCCAGTCAGAATTTGGGCATTTGAGAAGGTTGAAGGAAGGACTAAAGACTGGAGGATTGAGTTAGTGAAGAGTTGATCTGTTTTCTCACCTTTGTAGCCACAATGACCTTGACCTCTTTGTGGAACCTGACCTATTTTTCTCAAAGCTTCTAGACCCTAAAGGGAAAGGAACCAGGGGACCCTGAAGCCTTGGGGGCCCCTTAACCTTAATTATCCCCCTGTTGAAAAGCAGCTGGACTAGAAGTACTCTTTCCCATAGCCTAGGCTCTTGGGATAGTCTGTAAAGCATGTAAATTACTTTTAGCTTTACTGTCATTTGACTATGTATAATTAGGTAGATACAGGCTTTTCCTTGGGCCCAGAGGGAGAGCCTGCGCCAAATTTTTAGAGAAGTCCATCCACATGGGACAGAATATTAAAACAAGATTCGGATTTCTGAGTCAGAACAAAATCATGGAAATGTTTGAGGACTAGTTTTTGCTTCTAGTTTAGGAAATCCCTCATATTGGAGTTTTATTGATCCAACATAGACAACTGATCGTGGGTTATCTTGATAAAATTGTTAAACGACACATAGTTTAAAAAGTAATCTCTCTCTTGCCTGTTCTATTTGCCCTGAGGGCGACAGACTAAATCCCAGCAATAAATATAAATGAGTAAGTCTTGAGAAATGTGCTGGTAATCCTTAGACGTTCCCTTTGTGGAGTGCCCAAATTTTATTGTGCCTGACCATCTAGATTGGGGGTTCTCAAAATGTGGTTCCTGGACCATCAGCATCACCTGGGAATTTATTAGAAATAGAAATTTGGGGGCCTCAGCTCAGACATAATGAATTGGAAACTCTGGAGATGGGACCTAGGAATCTGTGTTTTAATAAGCCGACCAGGTGATTCTGATACATGTTAAAAGCTGGAGAACCACTAATCCTAGATCATCAGGGATAACATGGTTTTTTTGCTTTGTTAGTCCATTGCTTCAATACAAATACCAATTACTCATGTGGGTATTACTGCCTATGTGTACTCCAAGAATAGGCAGTCTGTGTTATTAGTATTGCATTGAATGGTACCCAAAATAAAATTGTTGGTGGCTTTCAGAGTTCTTTTCTATTTCCTTGTCTTTTCATCCTGCTGAGTGCCTGGAACAAGGTAGCTGCTTGTTATATACTTGTTAAATGAATAACTGTCTCCCTTCCCTTCCCAGAAAGCAAAACCACATTCTTTTAAAATTTCTTTTGGATTCTTTCTCTGCAGGAGCATTAAGTCTGAAAGTGAGGTTCCCAGTTAAGAGCATTTCTTTCTCCTAATAGTGATACTGGTTGAAAGAGATTGCTAATACTAAAAAGAAAAAGTGAAAGAAAGGAACAGTTGTTAACGTAGCTGATTGGATGCTTTCCTCAGCATTATCTACCAGTAGTTCTCAAACTTAGCTTACATCAGAATCACCTGGAGAACTTGTCCAATCACGATTGCTGGTCCCAACTCCCAGAGTTTCTGATTCAGTATGTCTAGGATCTGGCCAGAAGATTTTCATTGCCTGTAAGTTTCCAGGGGATACTGATGCTGCTGGTCTACGGACTGTAATTTGAGAACCACTGCCCTTGGCTCACGAAGACCAGAAATACAGGTAATTTCATGAATGTGAATGTTAGTTCCTGGTGCTTGCACACCAATGATCTGTAATCTGTAAAAGTATATATACTTGGATAGCAAACTTACTGAATATTTTTTTCCAGAGGTCTCTGTTTAGGTCTTCTTTCTCAACATGAGACTTTTTTTTCAGACTTCTTTAAAAACTGATTTAAAACTCACCTGCTTAAATAATTGAATTTAATTGAGTGGAATAGATTCTTTACCCAAATCTTGCCACACTGATCACTTCGTTTCTCTGCTTTTCATCTCACGATTTGTCAAGAGTTTAGCTAAGCTACTGCATGGTATTGCTGCCTCGGCATTCATTTGGTTTGGCCAAGCAGCCTGAGGTGACCTTAAACTGACACTAGCCCCCTCATGCAAGTGCATGCCCTAAATAGTAGCCCTCAGAGTCACAAGCACATGCAGGTTTCTGATAGAACTGCCCCGACAGTCACCTGTCCCCATTGCCTTCCCCTTTTGTGCCCATGTGGCTTACCAAAACCCTGCTCTTTTGGTTTGAATTGATCAATGCAGGCTTAGCCCAGGAACCCCAGAGCACTTCACACACCTACCCTGATAAAGGTGTGTGCTTCAGGTCCTGCTTCTTTCTGTCTGCACTCTGCCTTGACCTCCCCATGTTGTTTCTTGAGGTGTGTCAAGTACTTCCGTTAGGACCTGTGAATAATAAACTTCTTTATTTCATTTCCTCTTGTGATCTGTTGTTGAACCTTGGCTTACTACCCGGCACCCTGTGCTCCACTTAATAAGTGTTGATTTGACAAATTCATAACAAGCTTACCTAGTTTTCCAAAGTAATTTTATACCCAAACATGTGTTGCTTGTTTATCTTCTGGAGTTGATGTTTGTTCCTCTATTTTCTGTTCTCTAATACAACTTCCTAAAGAATGGGAAAGTTGACATTGCTTTCGGATTTTTTTCTCACAACTAAACAGTTTTCTAGACTTGATTCCTTGTCACTTGAATTCTTACACAACATGTTCTTAGCATCTCCTGAAACAGATTAAAGTGAAATGGAACTCAGGCTTTTTTCTCCTAACTCTTTTGTAAGCCATTTTTTCTTGCTAAATTGTTCTAAAGAAGAAAATCTGAAATAGATCAACGAATACAGAATTCTTAAGTTTATTGTTGTTGGGTTTTTTTGTTTGTTTGGTTTTTGGGTTTTTTGGCCACGCCATGCAGCTTTTTTTTTTTTTTGCGGTACGCGAGCCTTTCACTGTTGGGGCCTCTCCCGTTGCAGAGCATAGGCTCCGGACGCGCAGGCTCAGCGGCCATGGCTCACAGGCCCAGCTGCTCTGCGGCATGTGGGATCTTCCCGGACCGGGGCATGAACCCGTGTCCCCTGCATCGGCAGGTGGACTCTCAACCACTGCGCCACCAGGGAAGCCCCCGTGCAGCTTGTATGTGGGATCTTAGCTCCCCAACCAGGGATTGAACCCAGGCCCTTGGCAGTGAGAGTGCAGAGTCCTAACCACTGTATGCCAGGGAATTCCCCAGAATTCTTAAGTTTAATAAAAACTTTAATTGACTGTTTCAACCATACCCACACAGATCAAATGCATACATCCTCTGCAGATTCAAGTCAGAGTTTCTATACTAGATAGGTTCTAGTAGAGGAAAAAAGTCTTGAAGACGCATCTAGTTTTTCTCTTAATAGAGTATCTCCCGTGAATTTGTGGAAAGGCTTTCCAGATCAGTACCTTCTTTGTTACAACCTGTGGTTGGTGTTGCTCAGTAATTTCACTGTCCCCATACCAGTTTTTTTCCCCTATTCCAGGGGTTTTGTTCGCCACTGTTTTGCTATTCCAGAAAGCCTGGATCAGCTCTGCAGGTGTCTTTATGTTAACATCCTTCCTTGAGCAACTTTCATGATCAAATTAAAAGAAAATTGGAAATGTTTATATTCTTATACATACTTGTTTTTTAGACATGCCAGTCAAATTAATTTACAAGTTTGCTTCAGATTCTTACTGATGTATTGACTTAAAAATTATATTTTAACTTACTGTAATTATAGTAGATATACAGATGCCACTAATCATTAACTTCCAAATATACATATTATCCATATAAGTATTACTAAATATTTCATACCATTTTTGATATTTTTTTAAAAATGAATTTATTTATTTTTGGCTGCGTTGGGTCTTCGTTGCTGTGCGCGGGCTTTCTCTAATTGTGGCGAGCAGGGGCTACTCTTTGGTTGTGGTGCGCAGGCTTCTCATTGCAGTGGCTTCTCTTGTCGAGCATGGGCTCTAGGCACACGGGCTTCAGTAGTTGTGGCACACAGGCTCAGTAGTTGTGACACACGGGCTTAGTTGCTCCGTGGCATGTGAGATCTTCCCAGACCAGGGCTCGAACCCGTGTCGCCTGCATTGGCAGGTAGATTCTTAACCACTGTGCCACCAGGGAAGTCCCAGTTTTGATATTCTTGTGTGACTGCCAGCTCACATTATAGGATGAACCATCACTATCAAATTGCTCAGAATTTCTACTTCCTAAATTATTTGGCATTTCATTTTTATACGCCAGTCTCTCATCCTTATTACATTGATACTACATGACTACGCCTACCCCCGACTGTTTTTTTTATATTGTATCCTTTTATTTATTGGGTCTCTTGGGCAGTGACACTTCATTGAAGCACTTGAGTAAAACATAGGCAAATTAGTAAAGGATAAGATTTTCTTTTGTTTATACACTGAGTTTTAAAATGTGTAGTAATGGTATTTTCAAAAATGGATCTAAATGTCTATTTTAAATACCTTTTTGTATTCTTGAATGTTTAACTTGGAGAAAAGAAAAAATCTAGAATTTGAGGTCAGTCCAAAATTTTGCTGGATGTTTTCACTAATAAAAAGTACATTATCTTAAAAAATGTGTAGCATTTTACTGTATGGCTTAGTAACATATAGATATTACCATGTAATCAATAGTATTATCCTGAAGTCAAAGCATAAGTAATATTTCAGTAATATCCTGAAATGAGGGCATAAGTAGTAGTATCCTGAAATCAACATATAAACGTGAAGCTAATTATAACAAGGTACCAAGATTTGGACTAATCATAACGGTGCATATAATCAGAGTTAAGGTTTAAATGCCTCTAGAAAGAAGCTTAAGAACTGGTTGGGATAGCATAGTGGTTTGGAATCCAGACATCATGCCTGGACTTGAAAACCAACGTCACAGTTGGGTAACCTTAGGCAAGTGTTTTAAACTTTCTGAGTCTCTGTTTTCTCATCAGGAAAATGAGAATGATACTACAATCAGTGAAAATTAAATGAGATACTGTATATAAAGTACACAGAGCATGGCATGTATCACAACTGTTTACAATGACTGTTAACTAAGATTTTGGTATAAAACTAGCAATGTTGTTTAGTGTTTTGTGCTGTATATGAAATCCAAGAGCCTGCTTATCTGCTGTGTCACAGTGTCGTTTTCCCTACTAGGTGGCTAGTGGTGAGCTGATTCTGAATAGCAGATGAGAATGTACTGAAGGGAAAGAGAAAGACTTAAGTGAGAAAAGAGGAATGAGAGAGAAGAGAATGCAAGGGTGTAAGAGAGAAGGCACTGAGACATGCAGAAAATCAACCCCTCCTTCCCCTCAAATGAAACAGGAGTGAAAGGCCAGCAGAAATCAGGAAGAAAAAAGTAGATGAAGAGGTGATTCTGGAAGGAGCTTCTGACCGTAATTCTGTACATATTTCTGCCTTTTTGTTTCTTTGTAGACATTCCTTTGTCATTTTTCATGTATGGACTGAGTCCTGATCATAACCATATGATGGTACATTCCATTGAAGAGTGGTAAGTATTTCAAGTAATGGCTTCACTACTGCTATTACTTACAGTATTTACTTTTTTTTAACCCACCTGGGGTAAGCTCTTCCACTTTATGATTGCCTAAATAATTGGCAATAAAAAAATACCTGAAGAATCTGTGTATTTTTTCACTAACTTTATAAGGAACTATAGGTGGTGCTGGAGATAGAAAAATGGGTAATATAGTCCGGTGGAGAAGACTGGCCCATACAAAACTGACCTTAATTTAGCATAAGTATTGAATTTTTGAATCAGTTGGCAACTCAGGCCAGTATGCAAATATTGCTTAGAACATCTGTGGTAATCAAAGTTTGGAATTGTCTTTTGAACCAGTACATACGCAGAATGAGAAACAGTTATTTGGTATCCAGATTTTTTCATTTTTATGTATTTTTAATCAAAAGTGGTATTGCCACATTTGGTCACCCACATACTAATCAGATGGGTTTTAAATGATATTTAGTTGATTCTAAAAACAAAACATCTCAGAGGATAGAAAGTGAACCAACTGTTGACATTTAAAAAAACACAGGTGCCATAGTCATAGACAGAAGTACTCTAGGCAAATACATTTTCTTAGTCACTTGAAAGTTAGTGGAGGGATCAGGGCTGTTTAACTTAGGAAGCTATCAAACTTTAATGGCATCACCTTGCATACAGTATACAATTTCTTGCATATACATGGAACTACAGAGAAAATGTAAATAAATAGAGCCTGAAAGTGGTAGAGAGAAGGGGAGGTAGTACAGTTTACAATATAGCCTTAAGCCTTACTGAAACACAGGTGAGAAGAGTAAAGCTTAGGAGCAGACATTTAGTGAGTGGTAGAATCAGGACGGGAAACCCATGTCTGCTGATATCTTGTATACTATGTCATAAATACTGGTGAAAAAAATCTTTTTCAAACCAGTTCCATAAAATTTAGAAGGAAAGTGAGAAGTTGGATTAAGTCACAAGAGGGTGAGCTCTCTAGCCAGATTACCCTCAGCTACTTGTAATTGGGGCTGACAATTTAGATTTTTTTCCCTTATATTTTAACTGGTCACTGTGATTAGTTCTAGACTTTTTTGCATTTGGGGAAAAATTGCTTTTTCAATCTTAGTAAAGTCTTCAGAACAAATCTGAGAGCTTCTCTCGGATTTTTACTTGGTAACATTCCATAATATATTTATTAAGATCACCCCAAGGCAGTAAGATTTTATTCTCCCCGAATAGTTCAAGTTAGTAACGTTTTACTATAAATTACTAGGAGTTTAAAGATGTAGTGCATTCTAACGTAAGGTATTTTCTTTTGATACAGCGTGTCTTTCTGGGGAAGTGGTTGATTCGGGCACTGATTTCAGAAGCACACAGTTCTGCTTGTCTAAAATCTTTTAAACCTAAGTAAAACAAGTATGAGAAGAGCAGAGCTGTTCTCTTGGGGGTTGTTGCTTTGTCTTTTCTTTCTTTTGTTTTTTTTTTTAATCTTCCTTGTTTTTTTTCTGTAGTGAGTCCAGGTACCTACTAGAATTACTGTGTAGCTGTTAAAAGCCCTTGTCTTGATTTAGAATAATGCCCTCCAGGGAACTAGGACTCAACAGATGGCTCATCTTCTCCAAAAGGATTTAATAATCTCCACATGGTGCTCTTTCTAAAAGATTCTGAGGTTTGGCAATGGCAAAGTAAACATGATGAGTGGAAAAGAAATGATAAGATAGACCTAATGGCCATGTTTAATAAAATTAGAAGCAAAATAAAACTATTCTTGAACCTCCTTTGCTATTTTATTTCTAGTTTTCTATTAACTTTATGTGAAGAGGGTGGAGGTGATCCAGAAACATTTTTTATTTAATAACTTCCACCTTCTGTGTATAAGACTGAGGGGCAGTTTAAAAAAAACACAACAACTTTATGATTATCATTGTTCTGCATTTAGGCATTCCAGATGTCCCTCTCTCCTCCAGAGCTCCAAGTCACCTATAGCTAAACCTCAAGTTAAAGAACTTGAGAGAACTAAGAATAGAACTTTCTAAGTTACTACAATGAAGTCGAGCTTTCTTTAAATGTGTGTGTTCACAAAGCGTTGACATTAAACCTTTTGAATAATCTCTATATCTAATGCGATATGTGACACACAATAATGGTTTCATGGATGTTGAATCTGAAATCAATAAGAACAAATGGTCTGATGCTCAGCCAGGTGCTTCTGCCCAAATTAATGGACAAATAAAGGTCCATAACATTCTTTAAGTGAAAGAAGGCAATTATTTAATAGAGGGTTTTTTACTGATAGCAGCTTAGGGGCATTCTCTGCCCCTTCAACAAAATTTGGTTTCAAGTTTCCCAGCCCATGACAAACAGTGTATTGTTTGACTTTACCTCTCTAACTCCCCCCACCTCAATTCAAGAGACATTTATTGAAAATCTGTTTGTATGAAGTTAGGTGTTAACCTTTGAGTCATTAAGCGATACTTTTTTTTGCTTCTCATCATACAAATCATAATCCTTTACTCTCTAATGGTTAGTTCAGCTTGACCAGTGGGAGATCTTCTAAAAATCCTCCAGTATTCATGTTTTCCCTCTTAGTGTTCTATGTGTTTATTGTGACCTCAGAAGGGATTTCTCCTTCCAGTTTTCTGTCATCATCCAATTCCTTTCCATGCGCCTGGATCTTTTTGCTCTTGGCCTCCTCAGTGTAGTGCTTCATTTCTGCTTGGAAACGCATTACCAGAAACTGCCACTCTTATGGGACTGCAGACGTTCTCTTAACCTTTTTGACTACCATCTCTTTCTTCCATGCCTCCCATTTCATCTCTCCCCTGCTGCTTTTTTATCTTCACTATAATCTCTACCCCTTTCACGGTTGTATTTTTTATCAGCCTCTTGGCATACTTTGTATCATTATTGAAGCTGGATTTGCCCATGGTCACTCATTCCATTTCATTAATAATTTTCCTAACATTCTAGATTTCCTTTCCCCTGAAATGCCTAGCAGTGCTAGAGAGTATCATGATTAATTCTACTGTATCCAACTTGACTTTTTTTATATTATGTTCTCAATTAGGGATCTAGTCTTCTTTCCTTAAAAAATAACCATTTATGTTGGCACCATTTAATAAATAAGCCATCTCTTTCCTAACAATTTGACACCTTTATTATGTATTAATTTTTCACAGATACTTCGATTTATTTCTGGACTCTGTTCTGGTCCTGCTGTCTATATATGTCCTGAGCCAGTACTTCATCATTTTGATTATAGTAACATTATAATAAATTTTAATAACAGTTAAGGATATTGGCTATTCTCAGGCAGTTACTTTTCTGCATGCATTTTTTTAATGGCCATATTATTTTATTGATTGATTGATTGATTGGCTGCATTGGGTCTCTGTTGCTGCACACGGGCTTTCTAGTTGCAGCAAGCAGGGGCCATGCCCTGTTGCGGTGCCTTCTCATTGCGGTGGCTTCTCGTTGCGGTGGCTTCTCA
This sequence comes from Aethalodelphis obliquidens, assembly GCF_003676395.1. NCBI lineage: Eukaryota > Metazoa > Chordata > Mammalia > Artiodactyla > Delphinidae > Aethalodelphis > Aethalodelphis obliquidens. Next base: position 23,729,387 of record NW_020837969.1, on the reverse strand, counting down.
TTGTGGTGGCCTCTCCTGTCACGGAGCACAGGCCCCAGGCACGTGGGCTCAGCAGTTGTGGCACATGGGCCCAGTAGTTGTGGCTCAAGGGCCCTAGAGCCTAGGCTCAGCAGTTGCGGCGCATGGGCCCAGTTGCTCTGCGGCACGTGGGATCCTCCCATACCAGGGCTTGAACCCACGGACTCCCAACCACTGTGCCACCAGGGAAGCCGCTGCATGCAATTTTTTTTTTTTTTTTGGCTGCAGTGGGTCTTCATTGCTGCACGGGTTTTCTTTAGTTGCGGCGAGTGGGGGCTACCCTTTGTTGCGATGCATGGGCTTCTCATCATGCTGTCTTGTGGAGCATGGGCTCTAGGCACGTGGGCTTCAGTGGTTGTGGCACCTGGGCTCAGTAGTTGTGGCTCGTGGACTCTAGAGCGCAGGCTCAGTAGTTGTGACACACGGGCTTAGTTGCTCCACGGCATGTGGGATCTTTCCAGCCCAGGGCTCGAACCTGTGTCCCCTGCATTGGCAGGCAGATTCTTAACCACTGTGCCATCAGGGAAGCCCCTTGCATGCATTTTTAAATATTTTTTTTTCTAACTGCAAAAAAAAAAATCTTATTAGGATTCATAAAGGAATTGTCTTAAATATGTCTTTTTCCCTCTTGATCAGTCTTAGCAGAAGTATTTAAAAGGTTTTTTTGGCTTTTACAAAAAAATAATTTTTATCTTTTGTTCTTTTTCTCTATTATAAGTTTGTTTTCTTTCTTTTAATTAAATGAGACTTAATAATAAAGAGTGAGTTAAAAGTTATGAACTCTGGGGAATTCCCTGGTGGTCCAGTGGTTAGGACTGTGTGATTTCACTGCTAAAAAAAAGTTATGAACTCTGTAAGAGAACATACTACTCAGCAGATTGGGAGAGGTAGCAGTTATTGAAAAACTAGATGTCATTGTTTACAAATCAATGAGTGAGACTCTTCACCAAACCAATTATTCCTCCGTCTTATTTGCCTAGAAATTAAAACATACATATGTAACTTAGGTCTAAAGTTAATCAGTATATTTATCCTTCTATGTAATATAGGGTGTTAGAAAAGTCTTCACTCTAACCCTCTGAACTTAATATATTAGAAAATATAAAAGTAGAAAGTAAAAAGGAAATTACCAGTAACCCAAGCCATAATTATTGTTTAACTTTTGTTATATCATCTGCCACGGTTTTTTTTCCTTGCTGAATTTACTTTGTGACGCATGGTATTTCCTTCCAGTAGAAACAAGCCAGTTCTTCTTCCTGATTAAAGTGTCTCAGACTGTCTCCTCATGCATTCTTTTTAGTGAAGAGTTGTGTGACAACCCAAACTGAGTTTGAAGTTACATGTTTACATTAAAAAGCAGTTACTGTGCATAGTTCTTATTGTGGACAGGTAGGGATGCCAAGAACCATTCCTTTCCAGGCACATTTCTAGTGAGAAAGGATTTTTTTAAACTTTGTTGATACTTTTATCATCTAATCCCTGTATCTTCAAGATTTTGTTACTTGAATAAAAGCACTTACCTCTGAACATTTTTCTTTTCTTTTCTTTTTCTATTATAGTTGCTATTCTTTTAGCCTTAATTTTCTTTCATATACAAAATATCACTACTTTCTATTTAGCATTCAATGAACTAGACAATTCCAACAAGAGACAAACATCGCTTATAAAAATGTCAAGTGTGTTACAAAAACTAAATGATACAAGTAGCCAAATAGCATTAAGAGTTGGAAAAGGACTTGGAACATTTACATAACAATAACAACCACTCCCACAACAAAAGCAAGCTCTCCCCCATACTCCTTGGGATGTTACCTGGATCTGTGGGAACTCTTCAGCATCTGATACCAAAGTTCATATTTTTCCATCAAAGTGAATACTCTGCCTCTTTCTGAAAGATGTTACACTGTTCTTCCTAGATATTCTGATTCCTATCAAAGTTGCTGCCACATGTAATAGCATAGCCTTATATCTTTATTTTTTTAATTGAAGTATTGTTGATCTACAGTATTGTGTACAGCAATAGTACACAGGTGTACAGCATAGTGATTCAATATTTTTGCAGATTATATGCCATTATAGGTTATTACAAGTTAATGGGTATAATTCCCTGTGCTATACAGTATATCCTTGTTGCTTATCTATTTTATATATAGTAGTTTGTATCTGTTAATTCCATACCCCTAATTTTTCCCTTCTCCTTCCTTCCCCCTTTCCCTCTCCCCTTTGGTAACCACAAGTTTTTTTCTGTATCTGTGAGTCTGTTTCTGTTTTGTATATATATTCATTTGTATTATTTTTTATGGAAATATGACATATAAAAACTTACTTTTTAACTTTTTCTTTTAATCAAACTAATACATGGAATTATTTAAAAAGTCATAGTACTAGAGATGTATACTGGAAAACAGTTGTCCATTGTCCCACTCTCTTCTGTTCCTAGTTTTACTTCCTAGGGGCAGCCACCTTCAACTCTTACAGTTACTCTCCTGGGTATTCCCCTCCACACTTAGAGATAATATGGTTTCAATAGTATTTCTTGATTTATCAATTATAGAAATTATCCACTGATTTTTGTCTTTATGGTCAATGAGAACAAAGCTCTTCCATCCAGCCACCCCCACTCCGCTACCTTCCCCCATTCTTCCAACATAAAATTTTTTGTTAGAAGTCAATACTCACATTGTTATGATACAGATATTGTTTACTACAACTGTGGCTGTCTGTTCTCCATAGGATAATCATTGCTTTTTTTAGCCTGCTTTTCTATAAGTCTAATAATTTTTTCTGCAAATGTACCCATAACTTGTCAGTCTTGTTTTTATTGGCTAAGACATATAAGTTCCTTTTTCTTTTTGACCAGGAGAATTGTCTCTTAGAGCCTCCATTTTTCTGCTTTAGTCTAGACTGATGGCTTCCTAGAAGTTATGTGCCACTCTCAGCCATCCTAAGATTACTACCCTGTTTGGAACCTTTCATTTTTTTTTTATCCCATGTCATCTTCATTTTAGATTCATTCTCTTTTTTTTTTTTTTCCCCAAAGCACATCTTATGGTGGCTTTCTACAAAAGGGTACATGTTAAATATATATGTATTTTAGCCCTTCCATACCTGCAGAGGGTATTCTCTGTAGTACTGACATTCTGTGAGCCAGGAAGAGCAAAAGAGCTAAGGATTCCATAACTTTAGTATGTTGTCTCTTTTCACCCCAGCCCTCTTTTTCCTGATGTTATTGGACTTGTGAAACTTTAGTCCTACCAGTAAGACCAGTTGGTTTCTGGTTGCACAATCCATGTCTCTTTTTATACCAATTTCATATTCAGTGGTGATTGTAGCTAAAACTATCAAAGACAACAGTATTTGATCAAAGTAAGTATCCTTTGTCTATTGATAAGATTATTATATAATTCAGTATATGATATCAGTGGTCGTATTAGAGATTTGATCTTACCTTCTCTACATGTCACAAGATCAGTGAATTTTAGAACATTGAAATGGTTCCAATTAGGATGAACACAGAGTAATTATAACTATTTTTAGAGTTATGATTACTTCTTTAACAAACTTAAGAATTAAGATTGATGTAAAAATCTGAAAATGTAAAACTCACTTAAATCATTAAAAGGTAAGTTTTTAATATACTAACATAATTCTGGTTGTACGCAGTTCCTCCTGGAACATTTAGGCCTCTGTTTGCTGTCAGTAATGGGCTGGTCAGGGTGAAGACTAGTATAATACTTGAAGAAATGTATAAAGTATAATAGGTACAGTATGGAATGGTAAAGGGAGTTGGGATTATTGAAAAATAGTACATTTTTAGTGGTTAGATTTTTCTTTTGGCAGCATTCAGCTACCACTCAGTTGTGTAACTCATATTTTTTCTGTTTCTGTCATATTTTTTCTGTTATAGATTGCCACTTGATATAATATCGACTATTAACCTAATAGTGATCTTTTGGTGGGGAAGATAAAAATACTACATTCCAATTCATATTGACTTTAATAAATGATTGAAAAGCATGGGAATTTGAAAAAATGTTTCCTGGAATAAAAATAATACAGTAGTTTTATCAGTCATCAGTCATGCCTACATAATGGATCACCATGAATGAATGGTGACGAGGAGGAAGGATATTACTATAGATCTGTTAAGCACAAGTTTGTCTAAACCCTTCTGTATGTACGTTTTTCTAGCCTCAGTTGTTCATCTGTGTAGGATTGAAAATTTTCTATTGAGACTCTACAAGTTTGTTAACACACCTGAGCTAATGCTTTGCCTGCTGTCATATTTCCACTCTTACAAATTATTCAGTTTTGCATGTTTTTTTAAAGTTTATATAAATGGAATCATATTTTAATCTTTTGCAACTTGATTTGGCATTCTGTTTCATATGGTTGGGGTTCACTCATTTTCATTCATGTGTTGTATGTCCTGGTATATATACTACAGCTTATTTATCTGCTGGTTGGTGATAGACATTTCAGTTAGTTGTTCAGTGACAGTGCTGCTTGGAAGATTACTTGCCTTTAGGAATGCATGTGCAAGAGCATCTCTAGGGCAGTGGTTCTTAGAGATTTTGGTTAGAATCTGCTGTTTCCACCCTAACTTAATCAGTACCATAGATTTCCTACTGATTTGGAATACCAATAATAGCATCTTAAAAAGCATGGGGTTTTCTGGTCTTTTTCGTGACCACGGTGTTCCATTGTTTATTATTGAGTCAGTTGCACAGTTTCAAGTTGCCTATTATTCATGATCCCGTCTTTCTTATTAATAGAATCTGGATTTGAGTGGTAGTGTACCTAGCTAATTATAATTGCTGTAACTATTAAATAAATTTTAATATTTAATAGCGCCAGTTTTCCTCCTCTAATTATTTCTCAGAATTTCATTCTGTTTTTTTCTTCCATATGACCTTTAATATTATTTTTGTCAACTTCGAGATTGAATCAACTTTAAAGGCTTAATAGGGGAAGATTTTTGCATATTCAATATAATACATACTTCTCAAAGATAAAGTGCATATTATGCTTTTAAGCAAAACTTTTATAACCCTCAGAGTTTTGTGTGTGTGTGTGGTTTTTTTTTTTTTTTTTTGCGGTACGCGGGCCTCTCACTGCCGTGGCCTCTCCCGCTGTGGAGCAGGGGCTCCGGACACACAGGCTCAGCGGCCATGGCTCACGGGCCCAGCCGCTTTGCGGCATGTGGGATCTTCCCAGACCGGGGCACGAACCCGGGTCCCCTGCATCGGCAGGCGGACGCTCAACCACTGCGCCACCAGGGAAGCCCCAGCCCAGTCCATTTTTAAGTTTATTCTTAGGTATGTTATATTTTTTGTTGCTATGGGGAGGGAGTGAAGGGAGTCTTCACTAATAGTGAAGGAAGTCTTTTCAATTTTTAAGAGGATATACATTTACAAAGATAAAAATGAAAAGGTAATAAAGACAGAAAGTGATAAATCTCCCTCCTCCCCATTTCTAAATCATCTAATGTTCCTTTCTCCACAGGCAACTATTTCTTTTGGATAATTTATGCACATTTAACCAAGCACTCTTATATTTCTATTTTTATTATGGAAAATGCAAACATACCTGAGAATAAAATACTGCAATGTGCCTGTTTTTAAGCTTCAGCAGTTACAAACTATATATGTTTTAAGCAAATTCAGATACCATATTATCTCTACCTTTGTTTCCTGTGGGTGTGTATTAAACCAACTTCATTTATTTATTTATTTATTTTTTTGCTTCATTTACAATTTACTAAGCTCTTCCAGTGTTTCAGAGTGACATGGGGATTTCAACTATCTAACATGAATGGGACAAAAGGTGGACTTCGAACATATCAAGCAAATGTCTTGATCGAATCAGACTACTGGTATAGTTTTTCAATCTATCTGTAATAAATGTCGGTCTTCCATCCAGGCGATCTTGTAATTCACAGGGTTGGGGGTGGGGATGTTAATATCCTTAAAGTTGGAGAGGAACAGGCCCGTGTTATGCTGGTTACACTATCTCATACTGGTTATTTGTTATGGCACGAGAGAGGCAGTAGGCTAGAAAGATTCCAATCAGCTGGAAGCAAGCAACTCCAAAAGAAATTCCCGCAACAACTCCCATTTCTGATTCTATAATGGTCATCACCTTTATAAAACAACCTTCATTGTTTACTTTATCTGCATCTCTCTGAGGAGAACAACCTTCAAGTTTACAGCAGCTCTTGGGAAATCCTTTTTCTGAGTAATAATTAGTATCCTTCCAATCTCTATAGTCGGTGACACCACAACAACGCAACGTAGTTTGAATCTTGTCTACTGCATCGCTTCTATAATCTCCCGTAGTGTTATATTGCTTTAAAGCTTTCTCATAATTATTCTTAAAACTGTTCTTAATCTCATGTCTGAAAACAAATCCTACGATGGCAGCGACCAGTTCAACCAAAAAAATAAGAGTCAGAAACATTGCATACAGTTTTAGCATCCATGCAGAAGCTCGGCAGGTAGCAAAACAGCCGAAGGTGCCCAAAAGAATAATGACAGTGCCAGTACCAATGAGCACGAAGGGGACATTGGTGGCCTTTTCATTTAAAAGGGAAAAATAATTCTCTAGGCTCACCTTGCCCCAAATGCCAACAGCAAGAAGGATAACACCAGTGATCCAGAAGATGAATGTGTAGATCAAGAGGACGCTCTTGAAACAAGTGATGACCGGTTTGGTCTGCAGCCTCCGAGACGGGGACGCCATGACTAGCCCAAGACCCTGCCCCGCCGCGCCAGGCGATCGGAACAGAGTCAACTTCATTTATTTTAAATCAACTTACTGAGAATGCAGCCTAAGGAAAAAACATGAACGATATGAATTAGGAGTTAAGATATATGAAGAATAAAGGTAGAAGTTTGAACATAGTTAACTAAAAGTCCTGTTCTGAGGAAATAGAACAATGCCACAGCAATAGTCAAAGTTGCTGAGGATTTCATATAACTGTCAAAGATACGAAACCTTGGATACAAAAAGTCCATCAAATAGTTAGACTAGGGCTTCCCTGGTGGTGCAGTGGGTTGAGAATCCGCCTGCCGATGCAGGGGACACGGGTTCGTGCCCCGGTCCGGGAAGATCCCACACGCCGCGGAGCGGCTGGGCCCGTGAGCCATGGCTGCTGAACCTGCGCGTCTGGAGCCTGTGCTCCGCAACGGGAGAGACCGCGGCAGTGAGAGGCCCGCGTATCGCAAAAAAAAAAAAAAAGAGTTAGACTAAAACATCATTATGAAAATGCAAAACACCAAAGAGAAGAATTTAAAAGATGCCAGATAAAAAGATTGCCCATAAGTGAATGACAGGCAATTTCATTGACAAGAGCAGTGAAGGACAGTTAGTAGTGGGATAACGTTTTCAGAGTATTGAGAGAAAATAGCAGGCAGCCTAGAATTTTATACCCAGGAAAATTTAACCTGTTGTAACATGCTGTAAGCATGTCTACCAAAAAACATTTATCACTCAATTGCAGAAGATTTAAAACATTCCCTTAAAAAATTTTAAATCAAGGGAAAAAAACAATGATGCCTGCCATTATCACATATTTGACATATGTTAGAATTCCTAGCCAGCAAGATAAGGCAAGCACAAGAACTAAATGGTATAAGAAATGGAAAGGAAGAAACACAACTGTAAGTCATTATTATATTGTCCTTCATTATTCATAGAGTATATAGTTGTTAATGGAGAGAAATTATTAGAATTAGTAGGCACTTAACAAGGTGGATAGTTCATATGCAGGAATCAGTTTCACTGAAAGTCGGTTTGCCTCATTGTTGAATGCATTCAATCTGATGCCAAACTGCCTGGCTTTGAATTCCAGATTCAACACTTTCTAGCTTTGTGTCCTGGGGCACATTATTTAACTTCCCTGTACTTGTTTTTCTAATTTAAAAATAAGGGTATCTCATAGGGATATAATGAGGATTAAATGGATCAGTCAATATCTAAAGCACTTAGATAACTGGTAGCTAGTAAGTGTTATAGATAAATGTTATCCTTTGCTATTTATCATCAACACCATTTAAAACATATTAGCAGTGAATAAAATGTAAATCTGAAAAATACATGACATGGTACACAGTGTAGTAATTTAAAAATTATAAAGTATCTTGGAATAAATTCTTTAAAATGTGTAAAACCCGCATGGAAAAAATTGTAAAACTTTGTTGAAAGATATTAGTGATGAATAAGTGGAGAGATATCATGTTCACAGATAGGAAGACTAATATAACAATGTCATTCCTCCTAAAATTGATCATCGGGGACTTCCCTAGTGGTCCAGTGGTAAAGAATCCACCTTCCAGTGCAGTGGGTGCGGGTTCAATCCCTGGTTGGGGAGCTAAGGTCCCCCATGCCTCGGGGCCAAAAAACCAAAACATAAAAACAGAAGCAATATTGTAAAATTGATCATCGGTAGGTTCAATGAAATTCTAATTAAAACCTAAACAAGATTCCTTATTAGACAAGCTCATTTTAAAATGTGTTTTTAAGAGCAAAAATGCTTCAGAAGAACAAGATTTGTTTTTTTTTCTTTTGGCCATGCCCCGACATATATCAAGATTTATTATGGTATGGTGTTGGTGCAGGATACACCAACCAGTAGAACAGAACAGAGTAGAACAGAACAGAGACCATAGAATTCCTGTGTATATAGAAAGTTGATTTTTCTCAGAGATGGCATTATAGATAAATAGGGAAAGGAAAAATTGTTCTAATCAATGCTAGTACAGTTTGATAGTCATAAGAAAAACTGAGCCCTACTTTCTTACCTTAGACAAAAATGAATTTCAATCAGATTAAAGACTTAAAGGCAAAACTATAAAACTTTTAGAAGAGACTATAGGAGATTATCTTAATGACCTTAGGGATAATTATTTCTTTTTTTTAATTTTTATTTTTTTATTGACGTATAGTTGATTAACAGTATTTCAGATGTGCAGCAAAGTGATTCAGTTACACATATATATCTGTTCTTTTTCAGATTCTTTTCCATTATAGGTTATTACAAGATACTGAATGTAGTTCCCTGTGCTATATACAGTAGGGCCTTGTTGTTTATTTTATATATAGTAGTCTGTGTCTGTTAATCCCAGATTCCAAATTTATCCTTACCCCCCTTTTCCCCTTTGGTAACCATAAGTTTGTTTTCTACACCTGTGAGTCTATTTCTGTTTTGTAAATAAGTTCATTTGTATCATTTTTTAAGATTCCACATATAAATGATATTATATGATATTTGTCTTTCTCTCTCTGACTTCACTTAATATGATAATCTCTAGGTCCATCCATGTTGCTGCAAATGGCATTTACTTCATTCTTTTTTATGACTTTTTTTATGAGTAGTATTCCATTATGGTATATATTTATACCACATCTTCTTTATCCATTCATCTGTCAGTGTACGTTTAGGTTGCTTCCATGTCTTGGCTATTGTAAATAGTGCTGCTATGAACATTGGGGTACATGTACATGCGAGTTAGAGTTTTCTCCAGATATATGCCCAGTGATGGGATTGCTGGATCATATGGTAACCCTATTTTTAGTTTTTTAAGGAGCTTCCATACTGTTCTCCATAATGACCACCAATTTCATTCCCACCAGCAGTGTAGGACTGTTCCCTTTTCTCCACACCCTCTCCAGCACTTATTGTTTGTAGACTTTTTGATGATGGCCATTCTGACCAGTGTGATGTGATACCTAATTATGGTTTTGATTTGCATTTCTCTAATAATTACAATGTTGAGCATCTTTTCATGAGCCTATTAGTCATCTGTGTGTCTTCTTTGGAGAAATGTCTGTTAAGGTCTTCTGCCCATTTTTTTTTTTAACATCTTTATTGGGGTATAATTGCTTTACAATGCTGTGTTAGTTTCTGCTTTATAACAAAGTGAATCAGTTATACATATACATATGTTCCCATATCTCTTCCCTCTTGCATCTCCCTCCTGCCCATTTTTTGATTGGGTTGTTTGTTTTTTGATAATGAGCTGTGTGAATTGTTTGTATATTTTGGAAATTAATCCCTTGTCGGTCACATCATTTGCAAATATTTTCTTCCATTCGGTAGGTTGTCTTTTCTTTTTGTTTATGGTTTCCTCTGCTGTGCGAAAGTTTTTAAGATTAATTAGTTCCCATTTGTTTATTTTTGTTTCCATTACTCTAGGAGATGGATCCATAAAAATATTGCTGTGATTTTATGTCAAAGAGTGTCTTGCCTATGTTTTCCTCTAGGAGTTTTATAGTATCTGGTCTTAAATTTAGGTCTTTAATCCATTTTGAGTTTATTTTTGTAAATGGTGGTAGAAAATGTTTTAATTCATTCTTTTAAGTGTAGCTGTTTAGTTTTTCCAGCACCACTTATTGAAGAGACCATCTTTTCTCCATTGTATATTCTTGCCTCCTTTATCGTACATTAATTGACCACAGGTGCATGGGTTTATTTCTGGGCTTTCTATACTGTTCCATTGATTTCTGTGTCTATTTTTGTGACAGTACCATACTGTTTTGATTACTGTAGCCTTGTCATAGAGCCTGAAGTTGGGGAGCAGTCCTCCAGCTTCATTCTTCCTTCTCAAGATTGTTTTGGCTATTCGGGGTCTTTTGTGTTTCCATACAAATTAAAATTTTTTTTGTTCCAGTTCTGTGAAAAATGCCATTGTTAATTTGATAGGGATTGTGTTGAATCTGTAGATTGCCTTGGGTAGTATGGTCATTTTAACAACATTGAGTCATCTAATCCAAAAACGTGGTATATCTTTCCATCTGTTTGTGTGGTCTTACAGTTTCCTTCATCAGCATCTTATAGTTTTCGGAGTACAGATCCTTTGCCTCCTTAGGTAGGTTTATTCCTAGGTGTTTTATTCTTTTCGATGTAGTGGTAAATGGAATTGTTTCCTTAATTTCTCTTTCTGATATTTCATTCATAGTGTATAAAATTACAGCAGATTTCTGTATATTAATTTTGTATCCTGAAACTTTACCGAATTCATTGATGAGCTCTAGTAGTTTTCTGGTGGTGCCTTTAGGGTTTTCTATGTATAGTAGCATGTCATTTGCAAACAGTGACAGTTTTACTTCTTCCTTTCCGATTTGGATTCCTTTTATTTCCTTTTCCTCCAGTTGCTGTGGCTAGGACTTCCAAAACTGTGCTGAATAAAAGTGGCAAGAGTGGGCATCCTTGTCTTGTTCCTGATCTTAGAGGGAGTGCTTTCAGCTTTTCACCGTTGTGTATGATGTTAGTGGTCTTTGTTTTGTTTCTGGCCACACTGTGTGGCCAAACCTGCGCCCCCTGCAGTGGAAGCGCAGATTCTTAATCACGGGAACACTGGGGAAGTCCCTGATGTTAGTGGTCTTGATGTGGTTCCTTCTTTATGTCTTCAGCTGTAGAAGATCTTTTCTGGTAGGTTCCAGTCTTTTTTTTATTGATGGTTGTTCTGCAGATAGTTGTGATTTTGGTGTGCTCATGAGAGGAGGTGAACTCAGGGTCTTTTTACTCCACCATCTTGGCTACTTTTGATAATTATTTCTCAAAGTTGGTCGAAAGTGAAAAAGAAAGCACCAAATATAAAGGAAAATTTCGACTACATTAAAAAATTAACTTTTTCTCTTCAAAAAGTGAAAAGGCAAGTTTAAAAAACATAGGGGAAATTATTTGCAACAAGTATAATTGGTGAAGAGTTAGTATCTCAAAGATTCCTTACAGATACATTAAATAGAATAAACAGCTTTATAGAAAAGTGGGGGACTCCCCTGGTGGTCCAGTGGTTAAGAATCTACCTTCCAACGCAGAGGAGTCGTGTGTGATTCCTGGTCAGGGAACTAAGATTCCACATGCAGTGGGTGCGGAGCAACTAAGCCCATGCACCGCAGCTACTGAGCCTACATGCCACAACTACAGAGCCCATGTGCTGTGGAGCCCGCGTGCCACAGCTAGAGAGCCTGTGCAATGCAACTGCTGAGCCCATGTGCTCTGGAGCCCACATGCCACAGCTAGAGAGAAGCCCACGCGCTGCAACAAAAGATCCCACGTGCCAGCAACTAAGACCTGACTCAGCCTAAATAAATAAATAAAAGGAAGGAAATTTTTTTTTAAGTGGGAAAAAACTTAATCAGGCATTTCACAAAGGTGAAAACACAAATGACCAATAAATACACCCAGTAGAAGATCAGTCTCATAAAAAACCAGAGAAGTGCAAACTAACCACAGTGAGATATTTGCATCAGATTGACAAAAATTAAAGTTTGCAAGTATCACGTGTCAGCGAGGGTATATATACTCCTGGTGATAGTATAAAAATCCAGTATACTAAAATATTCAGAAAGTAGACAACACAAAAATTAAAGTTTTGCTATGGGAGGAAAATTGCATCAACAAAATTAAAATACAGAAATGTTGCAACACTTATGACAGGCAAAAACTAATTTTTGTGTATATAGAGTCCTTATAAATCATTAACTGAAGACCATTTTAACAAAAAAAGCGAGAAAAGGATTGGAACAAGTGATTCACAGAAAAACAGGATGACTCAGTCTCGCTAATAATGAAAGAAATGCAAATTAAAAACACAAAGTTTTATTTTTATTTACAAAGATTAGTTTGAAAAAATACTAAAAGAAAATTTAAGAGGATATTTTTAAATTTATCTTATAAAAATGAAAATTAATTAAAACAATAATAAAGGTCAGGTTAAAACAGATGGGTTGCTAAGAGACTAAGAGAACACCACCTGAGAAGCAGCTGTAAAATCAGGATTATGACGTCACAGAAGTCAGGGCAGTATTTCAAGTCAGCGTAGTGTTTCAGGAAGAGATCGGTCACAAGTTTCAAAGATAGAGAGGCCAAGTAAGTTATGAGCCAGAAATGTACTATCTGGATGAGAGACTCACGTGGAAATCATTGGTAACAAAGATTGCTGTTTAGGTAGAGTAATGAAGGTGGAAATCACAGTAGATTGAGGAGGAAGTAGGAGGTGATATAGATAAGGGCAAATCTGTCTGACCCTGGCAAGTTTTGTGTGTTTCGCTTTTTACTTCATCGGGTGAGTATGTTTAAATGCTGTAGGGCTGGATACAGAGAAGCAAAGTGGGTAGGAATGAAATTCAGAATATGGTGGAGAGATAATTGAGACAATGGGAGTATAGAAGAAAAAGCTGCAAAGTGGAAATCATAAGACCTAGTTTGGGCTTCCCTGGTGGTGCAGTGGTTGAGAATCTGCCTGCCAATGCAGGGGACACGGGTTCGAGCCCTGGTCTGGGAAGATCCCACATGCCGCGGAGCAACTAGGCCCGTGAGCCATGGCTGCTGAACCTGCGCGTCTGGAGCCTGTGCTCCGCAACAAGAGAGGCCGCGATAGTGAGAGACCCGCGTACCGCGATGAAGAGTGGCCCCCACTTGCCGCAACTAGAGAAAGCCCTCGCACAGAAATGAAGACCCAACACAGCCAAAAATAAATAAATAAATTTTTTTTTTAAAAAAAGATTAACTTAAGACATTTTAAAAAAAGACCTAGTTTTTATTGTTCCAATTCTTTGATACTTAGTTATTTCATTTATAACAGGGGTTGGCAAACTTCTGTAAAAGGCTAGATGGTAAATATTTCAGTCTTTGTGCACCGTAGGGTCTCTGTCATATTTACTCAGCTATGCTATTCTAATAGGAAAGCAGCCATAGACAGATAGGTAAATGAATGAGTGTGGCTATAGTCTAGTAAAACTTACTACAGACACTTAAATTTGAATTTCATATAATTTTTCAAGTGACATGAAATATTATTCCTTTTTTTTTTTAAAGTCATTTAGCTGTGGGCCCTACAAAAACTAGTAATGGGCTGGATTTGACCCATAGGCTATAGTTTGCCAACCCCTGATCTATGAAGTGAAAAGTTGGACTAAAATATATTTCATTTTGACATCATATTGTCTTAATTGGGGGATTCTTTTTTTTTTAATTTTGCCTTTTTTTAACATCTTTATTGGAGTATAATTGCTTTACAATGTTGTGTTAGTTTCTGCTGTATAACAAAGTGAATCAGCTATATTCATATGTATATCCCCATATCCCCTTCCTCTTGCGTCTCCCTCACACCCACACCATCCCACCCCTCTAGGTCATCACAAAGTACTGAGCTGATCTCCCTGTGCTGTGCAGCTGCTTCCCACTAGCTATTTTATATTTGGTAGAGTATATATGTCAGTGTTACTCTCTCATTTCATCCCAGCTTACCCTTCCCCCTCCCTGTGTCCTCAAGTCCATTCTCTACGTCTGTGTCTTTATTCCTGTCCTGCCCCTAGGTTCATAAGAACCGTTTTTTTTTTTTGGTTCCATATATATATGTTTGCATACAGTATTTGTTTTTCTCTTTCTGACTTAAGTTCACTCTGTATGACAGACTGTAGCTCCATCCACCTCACTACAAATAGCTCAATTTCGTTTCTTTTTATGGCTGAGTAATATTCCATTGTATGTATGTGCCACATCTTCTTTATCCATTCATCTGTCAATGGACACTTAGGTTGCTTCCATGTCCTGACTATTGTAAATAGTGCTACAATGAACATTGTGGTACATGACTCTTTTTGAATTATGGTTTTCTCAGGGTATATGCCCAGTAGTGGGATTGCTGGGTCATATGGTAGTTCTATTTTTATTAACTGGGGGATTCTTGACTTAATCTCATTAAATGTGTATGTAGTTTATCATATGTATGATATGATTTAACCTTTTTTTTGTTTTTTGCGGTACGCGGGCCTCTCACTGTTGTGGCCTTTTCCATTGCGGAGCACAGGCTCCGGATGCGCAGGCTCAGCGGCCATGGCTCACGGGCCTAGCCGCTCCGCGGCATGTGGGATCTTCCCAGACCGGGGCACGAACCCGTGTCCCCTGCATCGGCAGGCGGACTCTCAACCACTGCGCCACCAGGGAAGCCCTGATTTAACCTTTTATCAGAAGTAATTCTTACTCTTAACCATTTAGAATTCTGCTGAAGAACTTAGAATTTATGTGTTTGTGACTCAGGTTTCAAGAACATTATTTATTCGTCATTTATTTATTCATCAGGAACTCTTTCCTGAGATTACTGGAAGAGGGATGATCTTTGCCATATCTGCATATCACCATTAGAATAGTGTCTTTAATATTTTATAATAGACTTATTTTTAACTTAAGTATATTTTGGGATGGAAAATAAGTAGAAAATCTGTATTATTTGGAACAAATCAAAGGTAATTGTAAAAATAAAACAGAACAGTGTCATTTGCCAGAAAATCCTGAAACTGAGTCATTGTTTTTGTTAAAAAGAGATTAGCAAACTTTTAGAGATGTTAAAGGTAAGTTAACAACAAACTGATGAATGTGGAAGTTTGAACGGGAACTGAAAAAGAAACTTTCTCATGCTTCATGTAGCTACAGTCATCTTGAGTTGCGTTATACTAGGAAACCTTTTCATAACTGATAGCAGTTGAGTCTTATTAAAGAAACTCTAGGGCTCTCTAAGTTGTTCAATTGAAACACCAAGTTCTGTAAAGTTTGGTTTTTTTTGTTTGTTTGTTTGTTTTTTTGCGGTACGCGGGCCTCTCACTGTTGTGGCCTCTCCCGTTGCGGAGCACAGGCTCTGGACGCGCAGGCTCAGCAGCCATGGCTCACATGCCTAGCCGCTCCACGGCATGTGGGATCTTCCTGGACTGGGGCACGAACCCGTGTCCCCTGCATCGGCAGGCAGACTCTCAACCACTGCGCCACCAGGGAAGCCCAAGATTTTTTGATAGTAAGCGGGTAAAAGATTTTGCAGGTTTATTTAGTAATCTCTAATCCATAACCAGTGGTCTCAAGCATTCAGGTCCTTAATTTTTAATGATAGTTTTAGGAAACTCAGTACAAATATTCTTTTAAGATAAACTTTAAGAGGTTTAAGTCTTTAGACTGGCTATTTGACATAAAAGGGATTTATTCCTTTGCTGCTAACTTGCCTCTGAAGAATGTATTAGCATTCATAATGCAAGCAGAGTAATGCACTGCAAAGGAAGTTAGTGACATGTTGATTAACTGAGGTTAATTGGTTAATTGCAGATCGAGAATTAGAACCAATATCACTTGACTTCTAACCTAGTTATCTTTACAATACTGCTTCTGGACAAACTCTGTAAGTTGGGTCCACATTATAGGCTTCAGGATATCACTAACAGTTCATAGTGTGCAGTTGTTTTTTACCGGCTTCTGCAATCATGTGACGTATGGATACTGTTAGTCTCAGAGAAGTTAGATATTTTGCCTAACAGCATAGTTAATTAATAGTAGAACCAAAATTTGAATCATTATGATCTTTTACCTAAAATTCATTCTTCATCTGTTATTTGGGTCTAAGCTTTCTCTTACAAGCTTAGACTCATTCTGTCACTCCCAGAAATTCCCAAGCCCTTTTCCTTTCCCCTTTAGTTTTTTAGTTCCTTTATACCTTTTACTTCTTGTCTTCTGCCCTTATGAGTACCTCCAGGACACTGTTAAAAGGAAGCAGAGATAGTGGTATCCTTGTTTTATTCTAAATTTAAAAGGTAGTGCATCAGACATTTACCAGTTTGCTATAAATTTTCGGCAGATACCTGTCATCAAGTTATGAATGTTTCCTTTACTAAGACTATTTTTTAAATTATAAGTGAATTTAGAATTTGAGTAGGTGCTTTTTCTTCATCTGTTGTGATAGTCACTTGATTTTTTCTCCTTTAATAGGTTTATGTAGTAAATGAAGTATACCCATTTCCTGTTATTAAATCTCTCTTGCATTTCTGGGATGTACTTGGCTTATTTATGATATAGTAATATCGTTTTCATTTTTAGAATCAATTTGTAACTACTAATTTAACTTCCTTTTAGTAGTAATAGGATGATGCATTATTTTAATTTCTTCTTGAATCAACTTTAGTAAATTTTTTCCTGGAATTTATTATTTTGTGTAATCTTTAAATGTATTGACTTATAGTTGTTCATAATATACGTGCTCTTAGGACCTATATGAATAGATGTTTTAGTTGTTGGGGAAGCTTTCTGTTTTTGGTTTCTTTGTTTGATCTTTAGTTCATTCATCCGTTTTGGTATCTGTTAAGGACCTACTAAGTTCAGTGTCCTGTGTATTAACTATTCTTGAAGCTTTTAGTATTGATTTTTCTCTTTACTGTCACCTAGAATAATCCAGGACCCCATAGCACAGCCACAGAATGAACTCCCTGGATTCAAACTTTGTGATTTCATTTTTATACATAGAAAAATAAATAATATATATAAATACATAGATAATGGTTATAGGACTATTGTATATATTTTGCAATATATAACATATATTTTTGCACATATATATAAAAATAAATAACATAAATAAGTGGTTCTGGGACTGTGATCTATAAGCGTGAAGAAATATATAAATTTGTTACCACTTTAATGTGGCTGATTTGTTTGGACTGAAGTAAAAGGGGTATTATTCCTACCTGAAAGATTATACTTGAAAACTTGCTGGGTACAACTTACTTAATGAAGGACATTGAATACATTGTTCCCTGAATATTCATCTTTCATCAGACGATTTTTAACATAGCTACTTTGTGGCTAAGTATTGCACTGAGGAACAAAATGAGTCAATTTCAGAAGTCTTTATTAGTAAATTCTACTAGAGAAACATTTTTTAAGGAACCATATAGCTGAAATATCACCCATCTTACTGTAGTTAAAGAAAATACTGATTGTCACAGCACAAGACTCTTCAAGTATAAAGTATATTTAACTGATGGCTGTATACCTTTGCGTGCAATAGGTATAGAACATGATGAATTGAAGAGTTTTTTGTAATAAAAGTTATTCTAAGTAAATTTTTCTCCCTTTTCCACCTTATTAAACTTCCACATGAACATGGCAGTCTTGACAAATATCTCTGGAGCTAGTATATGTTAAGGGTATTCTTGTTAGTAGGCTACACCACTAGTGTCTGTCCACGTGACTGGATGAGAGAAAGGCTGATTTTCTTCTCTTTCTAGAGGTCTTGGTTGGTTCCCTGTTCTGATCCATGTTTGATTGCAAGATCACCTTTCATAAAGGGTGAAGGAGTGGGGATTGTGGGGAATAATCCTTTGTGAACCTTCACTAGAATCTTTTCCTTTGTGACCCTTATGTAGAATTTTGGCACCTCTTAATTTGGATTGTGATCTAATGCTTGAACTAAGCAGTTGATAGGTATCAGGAGGCCCAGGAAACATATTATGAAGTGGTATGAAAAATATATCTTTGCATATATTTCTCTGTGTGTGGGCACCATAGCTTTCCTTTGATATCCAGTATGAGTTCTACTGGAAAGGTTAATCAATGTGTGTGTATGTTTGGGGAAAAGGGTTGAAAGGAGGAGGAAGGAAAAGGAATATGTTACTAGTAGTATAACAATATATGATGTCTTAAACCATTGGTAGTAATACTGTGGAGCAATAGCCAGTGAGTGATAGTGACTGTTTTAGGCTATCAGTTGTAGGGATAGCCATGCAGTAGTTGGTTTAAAACTTTCATAAGTTTCTCCCAAAGCCAAAGATTCTAATTTAGAGAATATCATTCAATTCACAGAAGTGTATAGGAAAAACACTTTAAAAAATAGATACTTGGCAAGAGCTTAACCAAATGTTAACAGAAATTGTTGTTTGGATGTTATTAAGCTTTTCGGAAACACACAGGCTTTAAATTGCAAGGAAAATGTATATTAGAAACTACAAAATAAATATTTTATATTGTATAAAACCCAAAATTGTTAATTCATTTTCTCTTTTGGGTAACCTGCCAAATTGAGATTGAAATCTGTTGTGAGTGTGACCAAAAATATATCTTTATTCGATTTCATGTAATAACTTTTAAATAGTTTTACTGCCATTGCCTCTTATGTATTTATTGACCTTTTGTTTAATAACTTTGGGTTGATTTTAGGCCACCAGCAAAATGGAAATGAAAAAGACTGCTAAATACAAGATGCCATGGAAAATGAACTCAACTACTGAACCTTTATTTGTTACTGGTATAGATGTCAATCCCTTGAAAAAATTCACCATTCCCAAGATCAGGAGGACAGCTGAGAAAGGTAATATTTCTATGGAAGATGGGATTATTTCATAACTGTTACTACATTTCTCTGATTCTTAGTTTATGCTCGTCTTCTTTTTTTGTGTGTGTGTGTGTTACGCGGGCCTCTCACTGTTGTGGCCTCTCCCGTTGAGGAGCACAGGCTCCGGATGCACAGGCTCAGTGGCCATGGCTCACGGGCCCAGCTGCTCCGCGGCATGTGGGAACTTCCCAGACTGGGGCACGAACCCGTGTCCCCTGCATCGGCAGGCAGACTCTCAACCACTGCGCCACCAGGGAAGCCCTCGTCTTCTATTTTGACTCTACATAAAATTAGGTTAAGTCAGGCTTTTAATTCCTTAAATACACATGTACTTTTGGTTCCACACAAAATAAAATAGACACATGTCTCCTATCCCTCCCACTAAGTACACCTAAAAACACTGGACGTCATACATAAAACAAACATAAGAAGACTTTGAATGGTGGAGAGAAGAAGTTGGATCAGTGTGGGACCCTGGGAGTTACGGAGTGTTGTAGCATTAAGTTCTCTGGATTTTCTGTTTGTTTCCTCCACATCTCAGATTGGGTGACCACAACCCAGGAATGCCAACTTTTACAGACACAAAAAGCCCTAAGAAAAGTGTTCTGTCTTGCCAGGGACTGGGAATGGGGTATCCTAGAATGACAGAAACCTGTTTGACAGTGAACATGCTATTCCTGCAAAACACTAGGGGGAATAAAAAGAAATAGGCCCTACACCTTTGTCAGCAGAGGCTAAGTGGAGGGCCTAGACTTCCACCTCTGCCTCTCCCCTTCCACCTGTGCCTCTCCCCTTCTTGGAACTTCATATGTTCCTTTCTCTGCTATCCCGTGCCCCTTCAGTGTCAGTGGGTTTCTACTCTTGCCTTGTGGTGATGAGTTGCCCCTTCTCAGTGGGAGTAGAGTCAGTGAAGGCCAAGTGGGGAGCCTAGACTCTGTCACACACACCAGTAATAAAGCATCTGTTCCCCTCCCACAGTGTCAGTGGAGGCTGAGTCAGGAGCATGGACCTGCACCCCTTTCTCATGGTAACAAGACAGCCCTCCCCCCGCCCAACAAGGGTGTCCATGGAGACCTTGTAGAGAGCCAGGACGTCCTGGTGGTAAAGAGTCAGAGTCTTCCCCACCCCCAGCCTTTCCCTACTGGCACAGTCCCTTGCTGGCTTAGTTTTAGTAGAGGCTTGTTAAACCACAAGATTGAATATGATCTAGAGTCTCTTAACAATACCCCAAATGACCAAGATATTTAAAAAAATCACTCATCATACCAACAACCAGTAAAATCCCAACTCAAATGAGAAAAGATGAATCAACAGATGCCAACATCACGATAAAACAGATGTTGGAATTATCTGACAAGGCTTTTAAAACAGCCATCGTAATGATGTTTCAACAGGCAATTACAAACACTCTTGAAACAAATGTAAAAATGGAAAATCTCAACAAAGAAATGGAAAATGTAATAAAGAATTAAGTAGAAGTTTTGGAACTGAAAAAATACAATAATTAAAATAAAAAAACTGATTGGATGGGTTCCAGAGAAGAATCAAGAAGACTTTGGAAAGAAGCAGTGGATTTGAAGATATAATAACAGAAATTACCCAGCCTAAACAACAGAGAACACATCAAATTAACCGAGCCTCAGGAACCTGTGGAATAATAATAGAAGACCTAATGTCTTTGTCCTCAGAGCCCCAAAAGTAGAAGAGAGCATAGAGCTGAAAGAGTATTTGAATAAATACTGGCTGAAAATTCCCCAAACTTGGCAAAAGACATAGACCTGTACAATCAAAAGGTTGAATAAACCCTAAACACGATAAACCCAGAGAAGTCTATGACAAGGCACATCATAATCAAACTTCTGAAAACTAAGAAGAGAAAAAATCTTGAAAGCAACTAAATGTTACTTATAGGGGAAAAAATTGAATGACAGGAGATTGCTCATTAGAAACCATGGAGCCCAGAGGAAGTGGCACAACATTTTTTAAGTGCAGAAAGAAAAGAACTGTCCCCAGAAAAAATATTCTTCAGGAATAGAACTGAAGTAGACATTCTCAGATGAAGTAAAACTAAGAATTTTTTATTGGTAGATCTTAGTTTAGAATGGCTAAACAAAGTTCTCAAAATAGAAAATGACAAAAGAAAGACGGTGGGAACATTTGTAATGACGGAAGAACGACGGAGAGTAAAAATATAGGGAAATACAATAGACAGTCCTCCTCTTGAGTTTTTTTTTTTTTTTTTTTTTTTTTTTTTTTTTTTTTCGCGGGGCTC